>NC_087191.1:8104466-8109466 GCF_035594125.1 Scylla paramamosain
ATGCTAATCACCTCCTCCACCTCCTCCTCCTCCACCTCCTCCTCCTCCTCCTCCTCCTCCTGCTCCTGCCCCTCCCCCTCCTCCCCCCGCAGGTGTCCACAGGGGTGAGTGGGCCTCATTCCCAACTCCACAGACACCGACACGATCATTGCAAAAGTCAAGCTGCTGGAGAGGGCGCCTTATATCTTCTCCTACAGGTGCGCTCTTCCTTATACTCTTCCTTATAGTCTTCCTTATACTCTTCCTTATACTCCTAATTTTCTTCCTGATACTCCTAATACTCTTCCTTAAAGGTGATGATACTTCCTTACACTCCTTCTAACACTCCTTATATTATCCCTTAAACTCTTCTTTACACTTATAATCCTCTTCTTTACACCCTCACTTCTTCCTTATACTCCTAACACCCTTCCTTATACTTATCCTTACATTCTTCCTGATACTTTTCCTTATATTATATTCTCCCTTATGTTCTTCCTTATACTCTTTACACTCCTTATATTCTTCCTTATACTCCTAATACTCTTCTATATACTCTTAAGACTCTTCCTTATACTACTAACAGCCTTCCTCACACGCGCACCTTGCCCTCCAACAGACAACCACCGGATGAGGAGAACCCGCGGCCAGGCAAGAACCAGATTATGAAGTCCAATATAAGGAGGGAGGAGGACTGCGCCACCATCTGCTCCACCACTAAAGAACTCGATTGCAAGTGAGTGAGAGGGCCACGTCTGCCTGGCACTGCACGTGGACACCGGGACACGTGGCACTGTGTTGTGTGTGTGTGGGTGTGGGGGGGAGGGGGGAGTAGGTAAGGGGGTATTGGAAAGGAAGAAGGAATGAAGGAAAATAAATGAGATGAGAATGAAATGGTGTTAGAGAGAGAAAGAGAGAGAGAGAGAAAGAGAGAGAGAGAGAGAGAGAGAGAGAGAGAGAGAGAGAGAGAGAGAGAGAGAGAGAGAGAGAGAGAGGGCATACAAACAGACAATACAAGCCTTTACTAAACTCTCCCTCTACCACACAAAGCCCTTTCACCTCCCTCTCCCTCTCTCCTTGTCTCTCTCTCTCTCCCTCTCTCTCTCCCTTTCTCTCTCTCTCCCTCACCCTTCACCCTCCCACTCCCATTGACCCCTTTAACACATCCTTCACCCACTCGGGACATAACAAGGGTGACCGTAAACAAAATTCTCAGGGTCAGTAATCAGGATAGAACAAGAAGTAACGGGTTCAACCTTGGAAAAGTTAGATTTATAAAAGAGATAGGAAGGAATTGGTTCTCAAATAGAGTGGTGGATGAATGGAATGGACTTAGTAATGAGGTTGGTAGTGCTGAGTCATTAGGAAGATTTAAATGATTAGACAAATGTATAATGAAGATGATAGGTGGAAATAGAGAGATATGTTTTATGCAGTAGTAGTAGTAGTAATAGTAGTAGTAGTAGTAGTAGTAGTAGTAGAAGTAGTAGCAGCAGGTAGCAAAAATAGTAGTAGTGGTAGTGGAAATAAGCAAGGATGTTTAATATAGGAACAGCCATTTGTAGACCTGATGGCTTCCTGCACCAATCCTTGTTTTCTGGTGTTCCTACGTCTTACATTCCTGCAGGTCCTTCTTTCCAGTGCGGGGAGGAGTGTTACCTCAGCAAGCTACCGGGGCCTGACGGGGACACCCCTGGATGTGCAAGGCTGCTCTCATTGGGGTGTTTGATCTTAAAAACATCACAGTGCCCGACTACCCTTCAGAGGTTGTCAACACGGCGGTGGCTGATGCAGTGAAGTCAGGAGATTTCCATTTCATTGTGCCCTACACGCCTAAGGTATGTGTGTTTGTGTGTGTGTGTTTTGTGTGTGTTTGTGTGTGTTTGTGTGAGGTCTTGCCTGTGTGTGTGTGTGTGTGTGTGTGTGTGTGTGTGTGTGCGCGCATACTCTCATATTCCAACACACACGTGCACACCAACTAAAAAAAAAAAAAAAAAGGAAAAGAAAAAAAAAACGTTCGAGAAAATATCTGAGAGAGAGAGAGAGAGAGAGAGAGAGAGAGAGAGAGAGAGAGAGAGAGAGAGAGAGAGAGAGAGAGAGAGAGAGAGAGGAGAGAGAGAGAGAGATGAGAGAGAGAGAGAGAGAGAGAGAAAGGAGTAGAGAAAGTTAAGTTGGACGCAGCGCTACCATGAAATAAGAAAAGACAACAAGAATGAATGGATGAACAAGAGGCGGGGAAGAATGAATGAATAAGAAGGTCACGCTGATAATGAAGAAAAACAGCAAATGTATGAGAGAGAGAGAGAGAGAGAGAGAGAGAGAGAGAGAGAGAGAGAGAGAGAGAGAGAGAGAGAGAGAGAGAGAGAGAGAGAGAGAGAGAGATAATGAAGAAAAACAGCAAATGTATGAGAGAGAGAGAGAGAGAGAGAGAGAGAGAGAGAGAGAGAGAGAGAGAGAGAGAGAGAGAGAGAGAGAGAGAGAGAAATTCCAAAATGTTCTTCCTTCTTCTCTCCATTTCTCTCCTTCATCAGTTATTCCTTCTTATGTTTACGTATTTTCTCTCCATTTTCCTTCTTTCCTCCATCTATGGGTCACTGTATCTTTTTTTCCCTCCATTTTCTCTCACATGTTTCCCTCTCCTCTCCTCTTCAGTCTTTTCATTCACTATCACCTTAAAATCACCACTTTTATTTATCATTTCTCTTCACACCATCTCTATTTCTCTTCCTCTTCACTTTTTCTTTTCTCTATCACCTCTAAACTCTACTTTCCTTCACCATTATGTCTCTCTCTCTTTTTCTTCATGTTCATTTTCCTTCCCTCCCTCTTTCCTTTATCACCTCTAAACATGATGTATTTTCCCCCATTCGTTCTCTCTCTCTCTCTCTCTCTCTCTCTCTCTCTCTCTCTCTCTCTCTCTCTCTCTCTCTCTCTCTCTCTCTCTCCGGTATCATCAAAAACATCACTTTCTTTCCTTCATTATCTAAACATCTCGCCTTCTCTCTTTTCTCTCTTCTTCGCTTTCTCTCTCGAACATCAAACTACTTTCCTCCATTATTTATACATCTCTCTTTCTCTCTTCCTTCATCACGTTCTCTCTCTCTCTCTCCGGTATCACCAAAAACACCACCTTTCTTCATTATCTTCCCTCTTTTTCCTTAATTCTCTTCACGTTCTTTCTTCAGTAACACCAAAAAAAATCTCTCTCTCTCTCTCTCTCTCTCTCTCTCTCTCTCTCTCTCTCTCTCTCTCTCTCTCTCTCTCTCTCTCTCTGTCTCCACGTCATCCTTCACCACCACCACCACCACCACCACCACCACCACCACCACCTCACCCCGCTGTCCTCTCGCCCCCAGAACAACACAATCAAGGTGGGGTATGAGGCAAAGCTGAGTCTACACTACCGCACTCCTGACCCCATGAACCCTGTACGCATGCAGTTCACCCTTGAGGCGACGCTAATGACCGTGGCACACCCTAATGACACTATTAAGGTGGGTAGTTATTTTCCTGCACGTCTATTGATATCCGTATTCTAGTCTCATATTGTTAATTAACCCTTTGGTGCATTTTTCATTAATTACCAAACCCTCTGAGGCATCTTTGTTCGCTCTACAGCCACCTCTTATCTTTAAACTGGATAGGAATTGCAAAATGTGTTTCTTTCTTGTAAATGTTTATAAAGATTCCATGTATTACTTCTGAAACACTTCTGTCCGCATCTTCACTATTTTCCACGGGCCTTAGTTGAAGTTACACGGATTTTTAAAGATGTTTTCAGCGTTCTAGAGACAGATCAACAATATTTCTACATTATCAACAGGAGAAACACTCTTGAGAACCCAGCTAAGTGGCCTTTGAAAATAGCCGTGACGAGAGAGCAAAGTCTTTCAGAATACGGACAGTGAAAAGGTTAAAAACTAATACTTATGACCTCTTTTATCCTCCTCCTCTACCATCCTCACTCTCCCATTACCCTCTACTCCTTTATCTCAAAATCATCCGCATCCTCTTCTCACTCTGGCGCGCAGGTAAAAGATTTGACGGAGTGTATGCTGCTGTGCGTGTCCTGGGTTCGATACCGCTGTGAGACACTCGTGCACCAGAGGGACGAGGGGCTGTGTCTGTTGCTGGATACTCACTACCACGACCTGGACGACACGGAAGTTGTGCCCCACACTCACTCCTACGTGCACGGCCGTGAGTATGATGAGTAAAAGGGAAAGAGAATCGGTCCGCGTCTGATCAGCGAGGTTAAACAACGGGGCAGCTGGTTAGGGCTTGGATGGGTGACCGTTTGATACCCTAATGCTTGTCTTACATACGAAGGAAGAGAGTAGAAAGGAGAATGAAAGGAGGAAGGGAGGGACAGGAAGGAGAATGAAAGAAGGAAGGAGAGGATAGGAACGGGGAATGTGGGGGGTGGGAAGGAAGGAGAATAAAGAAACGGAAGAATGAAAAGTTGACAATGAAGGGACAGGATAGGAGAGGGAACGAAAGGATAAGGAAGGTTAAACAGTGAGATAAAGGCAGGGAAAATTAGAGATGTAGTGTATAGGACAGTTGAAACACTTGTCTATTGCACCACCCACACCTACACACCTGCGCACACCTGTACACACCTGTCCTACCATGCCAAGTTGAATATACCGCCTCCCGTCTGGTCAGTGAGGTTAAGCAACGGTGGGGCTGGTTAGAACGTGGATGGGTGACCGTCTGACACCCAATATTTGTTTTTGTCTTATATATGAAAGGAAGGAGAGCAAAATGAGGTGAGAGATGAGGAAGGAGAGGGTAGGAAAGGGAGACTAAGAGGTGACAATGAAGCGGCGAAGGTGAGAAGGTGAAAAGAAGAGAAGGAAGGTTGGATAGATAAATGAAGAGAGATTGAGAGTGACAGTGAAGGGATAAAGGTTGGAAAGGATGTAAGAGGATGAGAAAAAAGGTGAAAGGAGATTAAAAGGGTGAAAATAAAGGAACGAAGGTGAAAAGAAAGGTTGGATAGAAAAAATAATGGAGGT
>NC_087191.1:8114466-8116966 GCF_035594125.1 Scylla paramamosain
GCTACTACTGCTGCTGCTACTTGGAACAGGGTCTAGTGGAAGATGTCAGGGAGGTTTTTGAGAGTGCTTTAAGGTCCTGGAAGAAGTTATTAGGGTTTTCAAGGGTGTTTTCAGGGTGTCATGGAAGTTATTGGGGTTTTTAAGGGTGTTTTTGGGGTGTCATGGAAGTTATTGGGGGTTTTCAAGGGTGTTTTCAGTGTTTAATAGGAGTTATTGGGGTTTTCAAGAGTGTTTTCAGTGTTTAATAGGAGTTATTGGGGTTTTCAAGAGTGTTTTCAGTGTTTAATAGGAGTTATTGAGGTTTTCAAGGATGTTTTCAGGATATTATGGAAGTTGCTGGGGTTTTCAAGAGTGTTTTCAGGGTCTAGTGAAAGTTACTTGGTTTTCAAGGGTGTTTTTAGGGTCTAATGAAAAATATTACGGTTTCATGGGTATTTTTAGGGTTTAGTGAAAAATATTACGGTTTTCATGGGTATTTTCATTTGTCTAGTGAAAGTTATTTAGGTTTTCAAGGGTGTTTTCAGGGTTACGATAATAGTTAAACAAGCCCCTCTGGATGCTGCTCATGGTCTTCACAGTGTATTCACAGGAAGACATCAGACCTACAAGTGGCAGCCGCGGTATAAAGCACCCCTCCCTGCATCCGTCTATCACCCCTCCCATAAATTGATCTGATCTACTTTAAATTTTCCTATTGACTCACCACTAACAGCCTGATTACTGACTCCATACTTGTCATCTACCATTCTGTGTGTGTGTGTGTGTGTGTGTGTGTGTGTGTGTGTGTGTGTGTGAGAGAGAGAGAGAGAGAGAGAGAGAGAGAGAGAGAGAGAGAGAGAGAGAGAGAGAGAGAGAGAGAGAGAGAGAGAGAGAGAGAGAGAGAGAGAGAGAGAGAGAGATTACATAATGATAATAATAATAATAATAGTAATGAAAATAGTGATGGTATACGTGATAAACTAGTGTATATTAATCATATATAAAATAATATAGTAATACTCCTATGCATATGAATAAATAGTAATTAATGACATATCTTTGTGTTTTGATTTGAATTTTTACTCTTCCCAGACACACAGACAGACAGACAGACAGACAGACAGACAGACAGAAATAAACAGACTCAGACACAGACACAGACAGACAGACGGGCACACACACACACACATACACACACACTCAATTATTTTACGGCGCAGTGATCAAAGAAATTTATTTATCATTTTTTAATCCACGCATTATGAACAAGGCGAGGAGGAGGAGGAGGAGGAGGAGGAGGAGGAGGAGGAGGAGGAGGAGATAGGAAGAAGGAAAAGGAAGGAAAAGAAAGGGTATATCAGCCACACCCAAAGCCTTCCTCCTCTTCTTCCTCCTCCTCCTCCCACACACACACACACACACACACACACACACACACACACACACACACACACACACACGTAGCCACGCCTCTCTTATGCACGCAAACCACGCCCACCATATATCACACACACACACACACACACACACACACACACACACACACACACACAGACACACACACACACACACACAGACAGACACACGCACGCCACTTAGGTAAATAAACGCGCATAGTGTGACTAGAATGGAAGTTTAAGCGACATGAAGCGTGTTGGAGTGAAGGAGGACAGGCGCTCAAACAAAGAAAACGGGATTCAACGTAAGCGAGTAAGAGTTAGTGTCAGGAAATCGCGAATTAGCGTGAGAAAAAAAAATATGAGCGTGAGAAATAGAGAGAGAGCGAGCGAGAGAAAAAAAGTGAAAAATGTGTGCAAAAAAAGAAAAAAAAATGAGAGAGAGAGAGAAAAGAAGTGAGGGAGTTTGTGTGTGCGTGTGTGTGTGTAATATAGCTAGTTAAAAATATACATAAATACGAGCATAGCAACAACAACAACAACAACAACAAAACGAATAAAATCTAAAAATAACAATGAGGAAGAAGATGGAAGCTGCCGAAGTGAGTGAGTGAGTGAGTGAGTGAGTGAGTGAGTGAGTGAGTGAGTGAGTGAGAGTGAGTGAGAGAGTGAGTGGGTGGGTGAGTGAGTGAATGTTAGGTTAGATTAGATTAAGTTAAGTTAGGTTTGATTGAAAAAAAAGTGCAAAAATATATAGACTGAGTGAAAATAAGTGTGAGTGAGTGAGTGAGTGAGTGAGTGAGTGAGTGAGTGAGTGCGTGTGTGCGTGCGTGAGTGAATTTGAGTGACTATATATTAGGTTAGGTTAGCTTAAGTTACACGAAAAAAAAAAATTAAAATGAATGAGAGAATATAAAACTGCATGTGAGTGTGCGTGTGCGTGTGCGTGTGCGTGCGTGACTGCGTGCGTGAGGGCGTGAGTGCGAGCAGGGCTGGGCCGGGCGGAGGGGGCACGGGTATATAAGGCGCCAGTATGGGGGGCAGGAGCTCAGTTTGGCGTGAGCCGTGACCGAGGCAGGAGGTGGTGTAGCTTCGTTCCGGGCCGTCACACCCCTTTCTCTCCC
>NC_087191.1:8131966-8151966 GCF_035594125.1 Scylla paramamosain
CAGTAGTAGTAGTAGTAGAAGTAACAACAACAACAACAACAACAACAACAACAACAACAACAACAACAACAACAACATCAACAACAACAACATCAACAACAACAACAATCAATGTAGGAATGATAAGAATAAATAACTTCCAGAGAGAGAGAGAGAGAGAGAGAGAGAGAGAGAGAGAGAGAGAGAGAGAGAGAGAGAGAGAGAGAGAGAGAGAGAGGGTCAATACAAGGTTGCAGGAACTAAGGTAAAGCAAGAGAGAGAGAGAGAGAGAGAGAGAGAGAGAGAGAGAGAGAGAGAGAGAGAGAGAGAGAGAGAGAGAGAGAGAGAGAGAGACGAAAGACGAAACTGATAATAATAATAATAATGATAATAATAATAATAATAATAATAACAATAATAATAATAATAATGTTTCCTTTGTTTCATTAATCATTTACATTCATTATAATTCATTTCTTTCCTTTGTATTCCTTCAGTAAACTTCCTTAATTAATTTCTACGTAATATTTCCAACAGTTTCAAAATTATTCCTTATTTCTTATTATGAGAAAAACGTGTCTGTCTTTTTCTTTTTCATTTATTTACACATTATCAATTAATTTTTACTCTTTTTATCTATTTATTATTTATCTCCATTTCTTTTCATCAGATTTCAATTTAATTACAGTCTGTTCTATCGCTTTTTATTCAATCTTTACGTATTTCCACCTGTTTTTATCAATTTCTTCTCTCTCTCTTTTCTGCTTTACTCTTATTCAACTTTCTCTCTCATGCGTCTGTTTATCTGTTATCACTTCGCATTTAATTATCGTCTGTTACTCTATTTTTTCTGGTTGTCTATCTATTTCTCACATATTTCCATCTATTTCCACTCTATTTCCATCTATCTTTTATTAATTCCTATCTAATTTTCCTGTATTTACTGTATTTTATTGCAATTTATCTATATCTCGTGTATTTGTAACTATTTCCCATCTATTCCATCTCTTTTAACTTATTCTCTCATATCTCCTTCTATTTCCACTTATTTCCACCACTTCAAACTATTTCCATATCTCCTCTGTCTATTTTTGTCACCCTTCACCCTATTTCTACCTGGGCCATCTCTTTCCTGCGCTCTGATTGGCTGGCTAATGAGTGACGTCACGAGCTATGATTGGCTGACGTGAAGCGACAATATTACGTCTGTGTGTGTGCGCGTGTGTGTGTGTGTGTGTGTGTGTGTGTGTGTGTGTGTGCGTGTGTGTGTGTGTGTCACGGTGAATCGCATCTGGTTCTCTCTCTCTCTCTCTCTCTCTCTCTCTCTCTCTCTCTCTCTCTCTCTCTCTCTCTCTCTCTCTCTCTCTCTCTCTCTCTCTCTCTCTCTCTCTCTCTCTCTCTCTCTCTCCCCTTATCTTTTTCCTTTCCTTACAAAACTTTTTTCTTTCAGTTTGTTCCCTTACCATTTGACTGACCGACTGACTGACTGACTGACTGACTGACTGACTGCCTGACTACCTGACTGACTGACTGATTACCTGCCTGCCTGCCTGCCTGCCTGCCTGCCTGACTGACTGACTGAATGAGTGAGTGAGCATTTTACTCGTAATTTCCTTGCCGTCTAATTCCAAAACATTATATTTTCTCTCCTGTTTACCTTCTTCCCATCATGCCTCTCTCCCTTCCTCCTTCTCTACTTCTCCCCCCACACACCCCACACATACCTGGACACACCTGCTCTAATAGTACAGATGTGTTTTAATTCCTCTCTAGTGTAATAATTTATAAACGCACCTCTCTCCTCTTTTTCTTTCATTCGCCCACTCCCTCTCTCCACCTCTCCACACCTGAGCACACCTGTCCTAACACTACAGATGTGGCATTTTCACCCTCTCCATCTCTCACTTCCAAAACACTAATTCCTCTCTCAGATATCCCTTTTCTGTTTGCATTTCCTTTATATTCCTTTACATTCTAACTCTCTCCACCTCTCCACTTCTCCAAACTTACACACCTGTCCCTCCGTTGTAGGTATGGTCTGGGCGCGGGGCCAGCGTGCAGGAGCGGGGCACGGGCGAGGTGGAGTGGGCGCACAGTCAATTTGTACTGGAGTGTGTCAGTGAACATAACAGATTCAGGGCTTTGCATGATGCGCCGCCACTTGTCTTGTCTGAACAGGTAAGTGTGAGGGACTGGGTGAAGGGAGAGGGTGGGTGCGTGGGTGAAGGGTGAAGGGTGAAGGGTGAAGGTGGATGAGTGGATGAGAATAAGTGTTTGTTTGTTTTCGTTGCGTTTTTATTTAATATTTTGCGTTTCTATCTTTCTTGCTTTTTTTTTCGTTTTTTTTTATCGATTTGTGTGTGTGTGTGTGTGAGAGAGAGAGAGAGAGAGAGAGAGAGAGAGAGAGAGAGAGAGAGAGAGAGAGAGTGTGTGTGTGTGTGTGTTGTTTTGTTAGTTATTCAAAATTTCTGTCTTTTATCTTTAATTTAGTCACTTTTTTTTCTCTTTTCTATTTTTTTCTTTTTTGAGTGAGTGAGTGAGTGAATGAGTGAGTGAGTGAGTGAGTGGATGTCTATTTTTGTTACTTTCTCTCTCTCTCTCTCTCTCTCTCTCTCTCTCTCTCTCTCTCTCTCTCTCTCTCTCTCTCTCTCTCTCTCTCTCGTTTTCTGTGGACAGGTGAGAGGCTTTACCTGTTGGGAGAGTCATTATGTCGTTTTCTCTCCCCTCTCCCTCCTCTCACTCTCTCTCTCTTTCTCGTTCCTCTCTCTCCTTTACTTTTTCCTCCTCCTCTTTCTCCCCTCTCTCACTATCTCACTCTCCTCTATGTTTACGGTCTGCCTGAGTGACTGAGTGAGTGAGTCTTTCTCTCTCTCTCTCTCTCTCTCTCTCTCTCTCTCTCTCTCTCTCTCTCTCTCTCTCTCTCTCTGGGAAAACACATATAATTTTCTTCCTTCTCTCTATTTCTCCTCCTCTTCCCCCTACTCCTCCTCCTCCTCCTCCTCCTCCTCCTCTTCCTTTCCCTCTTCCATTATTTATGTTGCGTCTCTTCCTCTCTCTCTCTCTCTCTCTCTCTCTCTCTCTCTCTCTCTCTCTCTCTCTCTCTCTCTCTCTCTCTCTCTCTCTCTCATGCTGTACAGGTAAAAATATTTACCTGTGGTCTCATTACTGCGTTTCCGGCTCTCTCTCTCTCTCTCTCTCTCTCTCTCTCTCTCTCTCTCTCTCTCTCTCTCTCTCTCTCTCTCTCTCTCTCTCTCTCTAGTGCTCCATCCCTTTGTTTTTAGTCACTTAGCGTTAAGAAGAGGAGGAGAAGGAGGAGAAGGAAGAGAAAGAGGAGGAGGAGGAGGAGGAGGAGGAGGAGGAGGAGGAGGAGGAGAAGGAGAAGGAGGAGGAGGAGGAGGAGGAGGAGGAGGAGGAGGAGGAGGAGGAGGGGGAGGAAGTAACATCATAACAAGGAAAGGACAAGAAAAGGTAAGGATGATACTAATAATTAAAATAACAATAATAATAATAATAATAATAATAATAATAATAATAATAATAATAATAATAATAATAATAATATGCTTGTTTTTTTCTTACCTTCCTTCCTCCTTCATTCATCATCACTTTTCTCTCTCTCTCTCTCTCTCTCTCTCTCTCTCTCTCTCTCTCTCTCTCTCTCTCTCTCTCTCTCTCTCTCTCTCTCTCTCTCTCCTTCCTCCTTCCTTATCTTATCTATACCCCTCCCTCCCTCCCTCCCTCCCTCCCTCCATCTCTTCCTCTCTTCTTCCTTTATTTATTCATCTACCTCTTCTCCTTCCTCCTCCCCCTCCCTCACCCTCTTTCATTTTTCTTCATTTTTTTCTTCCTCCTTATCTCCTTCTTTCTGTTTGTCCTTCTGTCTCTTTCTCTCTCCTTTCGTTATGTCTCTTTTCATTCATTCTTCTTTCTTATCTCTCTCTTTATTTATTTTTTATCTTCACTCGTCTCTTTCTCAATTCATCTATACTTCTTTCATCTTTTATTCCCTTTATTTATTCATTTATACATTTATATTGCCTTCTCTCTCTCTCTCTCTCTCTCTCTCTCTCTCTCTCTCTCTCTCTCTCTCTCTCTCTCTCTCTCTCTCTCTCTCTCTCTCTCACGCTATTTATCTATTCTCTATTACTCTATCTCTAACACTATATATCTCTTTACCTTCCTATCCTCTTTCCCTCTCCCTCTCTCTCCCACGCCCACGCCCACGGTACGCCCACACCAATTATCTTTACCTTTAAATATATCTCTATCTATCCTATCCCCTACTCACCACTCTCTCTCTTCCCCCCCTCTCTCTCTCTCTCTCTTTCTCCCTCTCTACCACGCCCACGCCACGCCACAGCTGTGCCTGGACGCCCAGTCGTGGGCAAACAGACTAGCGCATTTTGGCCTTCTTGAGTACAGCACGGAGCACGGGCGTGGCGAAAACATATTGACCTCCACCACCAAGGACATCCTCTCAGGTGGGCGTGGGAGAGGGCGTGGGCGTGGGTAGTATTGGATGGTGGGTGGAGGAAGGTGGGTGGGTGAGAGTTAAGGTGGATGTGGAAGGTGTGGGGTGATGAGTTGATGGGTGCGTGTGTGAGGTGAAGGGTGCACGGGTGGTGTTGGGATGGTGGTAAGGGGATGGAGGGTCTGGGGTGTCAGGGTGAAGGTGTGAGGGTGGCAGGGTGAAGGGTGATGGAATGGAGGGCAGTAAATATTAGGTTGTCAGGGTGAAGGGTGTCAGGGTGTTGAATGGGTGGTGAACATGTGTTGATGGAGGCTGTGTGAGGTGTGTGTGTGTGTGTGTGTGTGTGTGTGTGTGTGTGTGTGTGTGTGTGTGTGTGTGTGTGTGTGGGTGGGTGTGAATGTGTGAGGGTGCAGCAGCAGTGCGTCACTCTCCCCTCCCCCCACAGGTACAGCAGTGGTGGGCGCGTGGTACGAGACAGGACGCAACTTTAAGTACAACGTGCCGGGCCCCGCGGACCTCGCCCAGGCAGGTGTGTGTGTGTGTGTGTGTGTGTGTGTGTGTGTGTGTGTGTGTGTGTGTGTGTGTGTGTGTAAGTGTGTGCAGCAGGCAGGCAGCGGGCCAGGCTGTACCCTCCCCCTCTCCCCCCAGGGCCGTTCTCGCAGGTGGTGTGGCAGTCTACGCGGTCCGTGGGCGTGGGCGTGGCCCGCAGCTCTGATGGGCGCACGGTGGTGGTGGCGCGCTACTGGCCGCCCGGGAACTTGGGTGGCGCCTTCGGAAGCAACGTAAAGCCCCCGAAGGGCGAGGTGCGGGCGCGCACGCCACAGGGCACGCCAATAGTGTCACGCACCCGCCAGGAGGCCAAGCTGTACGTCAAGACGGCGCTGGAGCCCCCGGGGAAGGCCAAGCGCACCGACCGGGACTGGCTGGCCGGCGCCCTCAGGCTACCCTCTGTCAGGAAGGCGTCGGCGGGCGGCGGCAGCGGCGGCGGCGGTGGGCGTGGCGGCAGCGGCGGCGAGGCGGGCCACACCATCCTGGGTGTGGGTGCGGGTCCTGGGCTGGCGGCAACCCTCGCCTCGTGCCGCAACGGCGCCGCCCGCACGTGCCGCCTGGTGCCCGTGTGCTGCGTGCCGCCCCCGCGCCGCGGCGAGGAGCGGTGGGCGCGCCCCAGCACGCGCCCGCCCTCGCGCCTCACTCGCCAGCCCGTGTCTGTGATGGAGGCGTCGCCCGCCGCCCACCCAGAGATGCTGCCGCTCAAACTCACGCCCGAGACCCCGCGGCGCCCCCGCTCCGCGCTGCGCCCCTCGCCTTCGCCCAAGATGGGCGTGCAGGCCAAGCTGGCGGGGGGCGGCTCCCCCAGGGTGACGGGCACCTCACGGTTCGCTGGATGCGGCTCCCCTCGCTGCGGCTCCCCGCGCCGCTCCTCCCCGCGGCGGCCCGGCGTGTCCTCGCGCCGCAGCGCGCCCTCGCGCCTGCGGGCGGGGGCGGGCGTGGCCGTGGCTACACTCTAGTGCTCAAGGACCCGCTGCGGTGCGGGGCGTGGTGGTGGTGGTGGTGGTGCAGCACAGGCCCGGTGCAGGCCAGCTGTGGTGGTGGTGGTGGTGGCGGTGCTGGGGCGCCAAGGTGCCAAGGTAGGCTAGTCGACGCTTCACGGGCCGCGCCGCGCCGCCGCCCACGCCTGCCGCCGCCGCCGCCTCTCTCCCTCAGTGACTCACGCAACTCAACACTCGCGGCGCGGCGGCGGCAGCGGCGAGGCGGCGCCCCGCGGCGGCCCTTCCCCTTCCCCCTGCTTCACTGCTTTCTGGCCCCGAGGACGGCGCCCCCCGGGGCCCGCACCCCTTCAAACACCGCTTGCTGACACCACCCGCGCACGGCGTAGCGTACACACACACACACACACACACACACACACACACAGCCATCAAGGAAACACAGCAGAAGCACAACCAAAGACTCGTCCAATCAGAACACAAGGATCAAAAGCAACAACCAATCAAGAGGAGGGTCGTCGCCTCAACAGCCAATCAAACACTTCCTCTCACTCACGAATCAAACCAAGCCAAACAAACAAACAAACAAACAAACAATCAATCAAACACTTAATCACTCCTGTCTATTGACAACCTTGGGAACCTCATGCTGCAGGACGAAGAAGAAAAAGAATATATATATATATATATATATATATATATATATATATATATATATATATATATATATATATATATATATATATATATATATATATATATATATATATATATATATATACGAGAAATAATGCAAATACTAAAGTTCTCTCTCTCTCTCTCTCTCTCTCTCTCTCTCTCTCTCTCTCTCTCTCTCTCTCTCACACACACACACACACACACACACAACAATCCTCTAACACCTTGTATAGTTATCACAAAACAAGCCATTCTAAGTCCCCACCTCCCCCTCCCCCCTCCTCTCTCTCTCTCTCTCTCTCTCTCTCTCTCTCTCTCTCTCTCTCTCTCTCTCTCTCCTAATATTACGAAAAAATATAAGCAAGTTCCCCTCGCTCTCCCTTCCCCCTCCCCCATTTCCCTCCAACTCTCTCTCTCTTTTCCCCTTTCATTCTCTCTCCTTCCTTGTTTCTCTCGCTATCTCCATCTCTCCTAGTGGTCTTTTCTTCCTCCCTCTTTCTTCTTGTTCATCTTTCTTCCATACTCCTTTCTTATCTTCTCCTTGTCTTCTCTTTCCTCTTCATCTTCCTTCCTTCCTTCCTTCCTTCCTTTCTTTTTTCATTCAAGTATTTCCTCTCCTTTCTCTTCTTTATCACATCCTCTTCCTCTCTTCTCTCTTCTCTATCTCATCTCTCTTTCTTTCTCTTCTTTTTTTCTTATTTCTCTCCTCTCCTCTCCCTCTTTTTTTCTTTCCTCTCAAACATTACTCTCCTCTTCTCTCTCTTCCTTCCTTCCTTTCTCCTCTCTCCCTCTTCTCTTCTTCCTTCCTCTCTCCCGATTGTTTCCTCTTCTTTTCTCTCTTTCTCTTCTTTATTCTCCTTCGTTTCCTCTATCCTCTTCTCAACCTTCCCTCTTTCCTTCCCTCTTTCTTCTCCTTTCATCTCTTTCCTTATCTTCCTCTTCTCCCTTCCTCTCTCCTCTGGTCAAATATTCTTCTCTCTCACTTCCTCTTCCCTCCTCTCTCGTCTTCCTCTCCTTTCCTGCCTTCTTTTCTCTTTCCTCTCTCATTTTCCTCATCTCTCCTTTTCCTTCTCTCGTCTTTCTCTCCTTTCTTACTTTTTTATCTTCCTCTTTCCTCTCCCACACGCCTCATCTCCTTTTCCTTCTACCTACATGTCTCCTCTCTCTCTCTCTCTCTCTCTCTCTCTCTCTCTCTCTCTCTCTCTCTCTCTCTCTCTCTCTCTCTCTCTCTCTTAGTACAGTTACGTACGCCCTTCGTTTTATGATTAGCCCCATATAACGTCTCTCTCTCTCTCTCTCTCTCTCTCTCTCTCTCTCTCTCTCTCTCTCTCTCTCTCTCTCTCTCTCTCTCTCGATCCTTTTTGCAATCCTCCTTCTCTTATTGCGTTCATATCGAGATTGCAGGATTCCTTTATGTAATCTAAGTTTTTTTACAATACATATTTCTACATTTAGCCCTGTGTGTTATTTGTTCTGCCCGTGTGTGTGTGTGTGTGTGTGTGTGTGTGTGTGTGTGTGTGTTAGAGTTGTGTGTTTAGTTCGGAAGGTGATACAGGTAGTGGTGGTGGTGGTGGTAGTAGTAGTGGATGGGATGAATAAGTGTATGAATAAATAGTAAGTATATATTTGCTTACTTTTTTCTTACTAGTTTCTCTCTCTCTCTCTCTCTCTCTCTCTCTCTCTCTCTCTCTCTCTCTCTGTCAACTCATCGACCAGATATTGTTGCATGTAAAGCGAAAAACAAGTGCGCAGATAAACAAACAAATTCATAAATAAACAAAAGCAAAATAAATAAGTAAATGAATATATGATAAAACCAGGTAAATATATTCACCAGGTAGAGCAGATGAGCACGATAATGAGGCAGGTAAGAAACAAACAAAGCAAACAGTGACACAGGTACGCGGAGACTGTAAGGTAATATTTCAACTTCATTACCTCCCTTGTAGCACTTGAAGACCTCCACCAGGTTCCCACCCTTGTCATGTCCACTGTAAACACACGGCCTTACATCACCCCTGTTCTTCATTAATCTTCATATTACCACTAAGTTACACAATAATAACGGTTAATAACACAGTACCGTACTTACCAGTATCTCTTGTCCTTCCTTTGCTGGTTCCCGCCTTCTGTGTGTATTCCGTATGCTGTAATGAAGGTTTTTCTCTCACTGTAACACTCCCTCCCTCCCCTCACACGTCCTTGTTTACACTACACTGTGACGTCATCCAGATATTTAAATCTCCCGCCACTTGCTGATCATCGTACTTTTCGTATAACTTTTTTTTTTTTTATGTTTGATCGCTGTCTATAAATCTTAATATTGTGTAGTTATGAAATGTTATATATGTCTGTCTCTTTTTTTTTTAGTTTTGATGTTTGTTTCAAAGGTGTTTTACTGTTATGGTATGCGGGCATTTTGTCAATGCTGATTCATTGTAAAATCCCCGTTATTTGTTGATTATCGTACTTTTTTATATTTTTTCTTTATCGCTATAATTGTTAATATCGTGCGATTATGAACATTAAATAACATAACAATAACCTACACACAAATAAAAAAACACCATAATCATCATAATCCCGCAACAATTAGTGGCAACACACTTCAAGGTTCAATAATACACACACGTACAAGAATATCATGATGGATTTTTTATTATTAATTTTCATATACTTAAAACTGTACATAATTTCATCCTTCCTTCCTTTCTTTTAATACTATGAGCAAACGACGGAAGTGACTTAAATGTAAAACTGACTTAATAATAATAATAATAATAATAGAATTCAGGCAACTCAGAGCCAGTCAGTCATTCAAACAGTCACTCACTCACTCACACACACACACATACACACATATTTACAAAAACTACACTGTCCAGAGAGAGAGAGAGAGAGAGAGAGAGAGAGAGAGAGAGAGAGAGAGAGAGAGAGAGAGAGAGAGAGAGAGACGAGAGAGAGAGAGAGAATGCCTCTTGGAACAAACAAAATTATACAAAAACAAAAACAAAACATGTATCACGGCAAAATATTAATGATGTATTAAGCCGATCAAAATTAAGATGAATGATGAGAATGAATAATGGAAGAAAATATAATTAAATTTTTTTGAGTTAGATAAAAAAAAAAAAATCATTCACAACTAAGTAATTTATGAAAGTTTGCACGCACACACACACACACACACACACACACACACACACACACACACGCACACACACACACATATATACAAATCTCACTTTTCTTTGTAGTATGAGAGAGAGAGAGAGAGAGAGAGAGAGAGAGAGAGAGAGAGAGAGAGAGAGAGAGAGAGAGAGAGAGAGAGAGAGAGAGAGAGAGAGAGAGAGAGAGAGAGAGAGAGAGAGAGAGAGAGAGATTAATACTTAACATAGCATATAAGATGATGAATTAGATATGAGTGAGTGAGTGAGTGAGTGAGTGAGTGAGTGAGAGCGAGGAAGTATTTACGACTCAAAGAATCAGTTTGAGCAAATGTACGAAATCTAATAAATATAAACTGAAACAAAATAATAAGTAGAAAATATAAAATGAAAAAATAAAAAACAAAAATAAATAAACTGATAAAAAATAAATAAATAAAATAAGCAATCTAACTTAATTCTTTTACAATTACATAACCCCCCAAAATAAAAAATAAATAAATAAAAAACAATATAAAGAAACTTTTTAGCAATGTGTTTCTATGAATTTAATCTTTACTTATTATTGTATTTGATAAACACAAAAAATAATAACAAGGATTAAATTTATAGAAAAAAATCAAGGAAATTAATCTTGCTTATGATAATAATAATAATAATAATAATAATAATAATAATAATAATAATAATAATAATAATAATAATAATAAAAATAATAATAATAATAATAATAATAATAATAAAAATAAAAATAATAATAATAATAATAATAATAATAATAATCTACATGTAATCTGTGTAATATAATTATGTAGGTAGTATATGCAGGTTAATTATCCAGGTAATCCTTCAATTAACACAGGCAACAAGAGAGAAGGCTGGCATACCTGTGTGTGTGTGTGTGTGTGTGTGTGTGTGTGTGTGTGTGTGTGTGTGTGTGTGTGTGTGTGTGTGTGTGTGTGTGTGTGTGTGTGTGTGTGTGTGTAAGAGAGAATAAGGATGGATTATTATATGCACACACACACACACACACACACACACACACACACACACACACACACACACACACACACACACACACACACACACACACACTGAGCCAAACATGATAGAAAGTACACATAATCAATTAATAACCTTATAAAATATACAAAAGCTTTTCCAACATAAACAATGACAACACACACACACACACACACACACACACACACACACACACACACACACACACACACACACACACACACACACACACACTGAGCCAAACATGATAGAAAGTACACATAATCAATTAATAACCTTATAAAATATACAAAAGCTTTTCCAACATAAACAATGACAACACACACACACACACACACACACACACACCACACACACACACACACACACACACACACACACACACACACACAGCAGGTACATTAGCATTATCTGTACAAACGACAACACTCCAAAATGACCAATTAAATATAGCTAGTCATTGTAACAAGTATAGTAACACTGGTAACACACACACACACACACACACACACACACACACACACACACACACACACTGCCTTTACGAGATTCAGCTGGAGGGAGGCATGGCTTGTTGTGGGGGGAAGGGGTGGGCAAAATGGTGTGTGTTTCCTCATTAATGACAGGTAAGCGGTTGTTATTGTTATTGTTGTTATTGTTGTTTTATATGGTGTTATTAGTTGTTATTGTTATCATGAGGATGTTATGATATGAAGAGTTATTATTATTGATGTTGTTATTATTTTTATTGTTGTTGTTGTTTTGGTTAATGGTCTAATCTTAATGTGATATAAATGAACTTATCATTATTATCATCATTATTTATGTTATTATCTTGGTCAGTTTGTTTACTTTTATGGATACACAAGAAGTCATTAACATTATATTGGTTAATGGTTAATGTTATTTCTTAATGGTGATATACGATAAATATGACGACACACACACACACACACACACACACACACACACACACACACACACACTCCACCCATCCCTCCCTCAGCCCTGCCTCACCCCGCCTGCCTCCAGCCGCCCCTCAGCACAGTGACACATGACCAACACCCATCCTGCACTACAATGAATGTGGCAAAGTATGAAAAATATATATATGGGTACTATCATCACCATCGCCACTCGCTGCATACACAGTACGCGTCAATGCACATCGCTGGCAGTCTACACACACACGTACGTACACGCATAAAGTTTCCACAAGGGATGATTTAAATGTTGTACCTCACTTGAAATTATTGTACATATCACATACATACATACATACGTACATACATGCATACACGTATACAAAAGCTGTACAGTTTCCACGTGGGACGACGAGAATGTCATACCTCGCTTGAAATTATTGTACATTATATATCGTGTTAACTATCATACCTCTCCTGTGATTACTGTACATTATATGCACATATTTATTGAATGGGTAAGGAAGTCATACCTTTCTGTTAATCATTGTACATGTTCTCACACATAAACAATCATATGCCTCTCATTGTACATCATATGCACACATTTATCAAAGTGGTTCTGTAAATTATTGTACATATTTTCTCATACACTGTACAATCTGATAAACAAGAAATATTTTAAATTATTATACACTCTATTCATAAATTGTGTGGGAGATAAGAAAACATCATACCTCTCTCTTTAAATTATCGTACTGTTCACGCACACACACACACACACACACACACACACACACACACACACACACACACACACACACACACTCATACAAACAAGCTGCACAATTTTACAAGAGGGCAAAATATAAACTTATACTTCTGTTGCTTCAAAAGTATACACACACACACACACACACACACACACACACACACACACACACACACACACACACACACAAACAGACAGCCAGCTATAGAATCTCATCTCTATCACTAGCAATATAAAAAACATTTCCTTACTAGCTACATATAATTTTGACTCTCACAAGCTGTCACAAGCACTACGAGACGATGGCCCAGTAAAAGACACAGCCACCAACTCCCTCACAAGCACAAAAATAATTTACCTGTTCTGGCCTGTAATTATCTCAAGCCACAGATAACACAGGTGAATCTTAAGTTAAAAGCATCTTATTTACAAGTTATGAGTGTGTTTTGGTGTGTTGTTACTTTGAAATCCCAGTAGAGGTCTTGCCATTAATCCCTGTTTTGTCTCTCTTTATCGCTATCAGTTCTTTCTACCACCAGACACACTTACAAGCATTATATTTACATGTTCTGGTGTTTTGTTACTTTGAAATCCCAACAAGAGGGTTTCAAAGTAGACATCTTACTATTTATCCCTGTTTTGTCCCTCTCTTCATCACTATCAATCCTTTCTACTCTTTCTATCACCATCATATTTAAAAGTGAGTGTGTTCTGGTGTGTTGCTATTTTGAAGTCCAGTTATAGGGTTTAAAAATAGACATCTAACCATTAATTACTGTATCCTTCCTCTCCTTATCATAATCAATCCTTTCTTTCACCAGTCATTCTCTTACAAACACTTCATTTGTAAGTTCTGAGTGTGTTCTGGTGTATCCTCAGCACATATCACTTATAAACAATCTAACACTCTTTCATACTCTTTCCCTGCAACATCCAGCCTTCTATTCTTCATAATACTCTTTAAAGCACTCCAATACTTTATCCTTCCAATGTCCTAACTCCTATACCAATCCAACACTCTATAACCCTTGCAATATGTAGTCTTAGATGCCATATACTTCTCTTCTAAGCAATCTGATACTCTTTCCTTGCAACATCCAGCCTCCTATTCTTCATAATACTCTTTAAAACACTCCAATGCTTTATTCTTCCAATACGAGTATCCTAACTCATATATTTGATCCAACACTTTATATCCTAACTTAAGTCCTTCATGCCCTTCTCTTAAGCATTCCAACCCTCTATCCTGTATTTCTTTCTCCTTAGCACTCCTTCCTTGTAATATTCCTGCATTCTATCGTTTATTTTACTCT
Source organism: Scylla paramamosain (assembly GCF_035594125.1). Classification (NCBI taxonomy): domain Eukaryota; kingdom Metazoa; phylum Arthropoda; class Malacostraca; order Decapoda; family Portunidae; genus Scylla; species Scylla paramamosain. Next base: position 8,145,780 of record NC_087191.1, read on the forward strand.
TTTCAAGCACCCCAACACTTTATTTCATTACCCATGCTTGATCCAACACTCTATATCCTTGCAGTATCCTAATCTTTAACCCTCCTGCAGTTCCTTCTACTTAACACTCCTTCCTTGCAATGTTTCAACCTTCTATCCTTCACTCCAACACCTTATTTCGGTACCCATGCCTGATCCAACACTCTATATCCTTGCAGTATCCTGATCTTTAACCCTCCATACTACAATCCTTTATCCTGTTCTTCCACATCACACCAAACACTGTCTACACATCTCGCCTCCTCCCCTTCTGCCATCTTGAGACAAAACGTAAACAAACAAATGGGTAGAGTAAAAACTAAACAAGACTGAGTTATGTACAAAAGACTACAGCTCCTTAAGACCCTTTCTTCCATTTTCTTCCATCTTTCTTCCACTCAGCAGCACCAGTGTGGAGTTAAGTGTGTTTTCTGCACCTACACATACACAAGTACATACTCGTACATGCATGCATATATACCTACCAAACTGCATGGTAAATCACCTTCACACACCTGCATGACCACAAATGCATCTAAACACACACCTGTATAATCATAAATTGGATCTTGGCACATCTGTTGAACTGTAATCACATCAGACACCTGTTTATCCATCATTTGTTGTACTATACATATCTAGTGACAAATTTGCACTTTCACACACCTGCCCAATCATAAATGCATCTGCACACACTTATTTGATCATAATTTGCATCTTGACACATCTCATAAGCTGCAAATCACATCACACACCTACTTATCTGTCATTTGCAGCATCACACATCTGCTTGGCTACAGATTTGCACCCAGACACACCTGCCAAGCTACAAATCCCACCACACATCTGTCTGTCTATTGTCTACACTTTTCATGTCCCTGCCAATCCTTCACCCCTCACACAACAGCAGTGCCAAGAAAACAGTAGTATCTTCACAAATTCCCCTTTTTTTCATACACTTTTAAAATTCACACTTGTCTTAGCTATCCCAAAACATTACTCTTTTCTTTGCTATGAAGTCAATAAAGTTAATAAATAAATGAAAATAATAGAATACACAGAAACATTCATCCTTACACTTCAAACTAACCATATCTTTTCCATAATACTTAGTTATCTACTATATATATGGCAATCTCATGAGTGACTTAGGTTTACGGCAGATAATTGTGCCTCTGAGCTTCATCGATGTTTGTGTGGTGTATAGCAGAACAAGTGAGGGTCAAACAGTGCATGGGGATTGTACAGCACCTCCCAAAACTGTCTTTAAAGTGTGGTGTGAACTGTGGCATGACGAACAATATAAAACCTGCTACCTGATCATGTGTAGCATTGGTAAGGTTGGTATGCGTGGCTTGACGTTATGCTGATATGTTGATCTGTCTCCCTAGTGTGCAGGGCTGCCAACTGTTGCCACCACGATCACCAAATGCATCAAATAATATCGTCCATTGTGTCAGAATGTACACCTCTTATTTTCAAGGATAGTTTGGGAGCTACAGAACAAACTGCATAGGGGTGTGATGATACGGAAGGCTTCATCACTTTGTACAGGGGCGTGGTAAGAATGTAGGAGGGTTTGAACAGACTGTACTAAGATGTAACAAGAATGCATAGGGGTATGGCAGATTATTGGGCTTAAGAGAGAATGTAGGGGCTTGAACAAACTGCAAAGGGCATGTAGTAATAGTGGTAACCTTAAACACACTGTAATGGGCTGTATTAAGAGTGTAAAGGGCTACAGAAGATTACATAGGGGTTATTAGAGAATGTAGGGGCATGTAATAATAGTAAACAGGCTGTACTGAGCTGTAATAAGATTGTAAGGGCTTAAACAGGCTGCATAGAGTTGTAATAATATATGAGAGCTTTAAACAGGCTATACTGGGCTGTAATAAGAATCTGTGTGGCTTAAAACAGACTGCATAGGCTTCCAGTAACATGATAAAACCTCCACCAACTGTGTGTAGCTGTGTCGGTGTGTGGAGCTTCACCAGGCCAAGAGGAGCTGTAGCAACACTAATGGTAACTTGATCAGGCTGCACAGAGCTGTGGTGGGGCTGCGTGACGGCTCCTACAGCGCCTACATGAAGCAGTGGCCTAAAGATCTGAGGGCATGGAGGAGCTCAGCCTGCAGACGAGCCTCCAGAACCAAGATCATAACATGCACCTGGAATGAGAGGGAAAGTGAGTGCGTGAGTGTGTGCGAGTGTGAATCGTTCGAAGCAATACGTATATGTCATTCAACGGGTTCCTATAATCCAATCTATAAGTAAGGAAGTGGAATGAGAGGGAAAAAATGAGTGTGTGAGTGAGTGGATCATTGAAAGCAGTACATATATATCATCTGCATAACAGCTCCTGTAATTCAATCTATGAGTAAAGAGGTGCTGGAATGAGAGGGAAGTGAGTGTGTGTGTGTGTGTGTGTGTGTGTGTGTGTGTGTGTGTGTGTGTGTGTGTGTGTGTGTGTGTGTGTGTGTGTGTGTGTGTGTGTGTGTGTGTGTGTGTGTGTGTGTGTGTGTGTGTGTGTGTGTGTGTGTGTGTGTGTGTGCGCGTGTTTCTATGCAAGAGGGGCATTGGCTAAGAACAACACAATCTAAGTAAAAAAGACCCACTAAGGTGCCAATCCCCATGGAAAAAGAGCCAAAGAGGATTAATATGGATGAATGGATGGAAGCAGTACTGTCATATATATCTTGTAAGGAGTTCTCCCGTAATCCAACCTATGAGGAAGGACCTGAACTGAGAAGGAAAAGTGTGTGTGTGTGTGTGTGTGTGTGTGTGTGTGTGTGTGTGTGTGTGTGTGTGTGTGTGTGTGTGTGTGTGTGTGTGTGTGTGTGTGTGTGTGTGTGTGTGTGTGTGTGTGTGTGTGTGTGTGTGTGTGTAGATATCATTCACCTATCACTGTACAGATCACTGGACATAGGCCTATCATATTTATCCACACAAACCTCCTATAGAACAATGAATAAAGAAAACCTGAAACTAAGGGCAACATATGAGTACAAAATTGAGTCATGAATATACTAACCACCACCACCACTACTACCACCACTGACCTTTTCGCTCTGCTGGAAGCCCTTCATGAGGGAGAGGTTGGGCTCAGTACAGCTCAGCTTCTCCGGGTAGCAGGCCACAGTCTTCAGGAACAGCTTCAGGTTCCTCTCCAGCAGCTGGTTGATCTGGCTGTAGTCGTAGTCGTCGTGCCTGTGTGGTGGAGAGTGTTATTGAGGTGGCTGGGGGTCCTGTGGTGGCCTGGTGTGTGTTCTCTTATTTCTTCTGTAACTATCTTTTGTCATCTTTCTTTCATGTCCTCTTGTGTCTCTCATGTCATATTTTCATTAGGTCTTTTCTACTGAGCACTTCCATGTGTGTGTGTGTGTGTGTGTGTGTGTGTGTGTGTGTGTGTGTGTGTGTGTGTGTGTGTGTGTGTGTGTGTGTGTGTGTGTGTGTGTGTGTGTGTGTGTGTGTGTGTGTGTGTGTGTGTGTGTGTGTGTGTGTGTGTGTGTGTGTGTGTGTGTGTGTATCTATCTCTCTTGTTCACAGAAATGCTCCTTGTTTTCTCATTTCCAAACACGTTTAATTTGTCATAGTTTCTAACACGCACTAACACACACAAACATATTCTCTCTCTCTCTCTCTCTCTCTCTCTCTCTCTCTCTCTCTCTCTCTCTCTCTCTCTCTCTCTCTCTCTCTCTCTCTCTCTCTCTCTCTCTACCCCCAAAGCACAGTCCTTTTCTTACATTTTCAAACACTTCTTTTCTGTCAGTTTATAACACAAACACACACACACACACACACATATCCTTTCTCTCTCTCTCTCTCTCTTTCTCTCACTTTCTTTCCCTCCATCCCTCCAAAATACACCCCATTCCTTTCCTTTCACTCCCAAAAAACACCTTTCCTCTTCCTTCCTTACCACCAAACCCCACACACACACACAAAGACACAATCTCACTTTTCTTACCTAATCCTCTACATCTACCCACACACAAACCTTACTTCCTCTCCCCCTCACCTGATCCCATAGAGGCAATGGAGGTAGTTCCAAACACCACGCCTGAAGGGGAAGGTGTCTATGTGAGTCTCGTGGCCACAGGTGAAGTAGGTGAGGCTGTACGCTGTTTTGAACTTGTCGTCTAAGAGGTCTGCTACTTGGCTGTACAATTCACTGAGCAGGGAGAAGCCGTGGTCCTCCCATGAACAGTCCTGAAAAGAGAGGGTGTTACTAGTGGTGTGGGTGAATGGTGTCTGTGGGAGGTAAGGGTGAGCGTGGAGAGGATGCTAGTACGAGGTTGAGGGCTAAGTGGAATCTGTGCCAGAAAAGTGTGTGAAGACGTGATTAAATTCTGCCTGGGAGAGAACAGGAAGAGCTGTAGTCCTCCCATGCAGTCCTGAAGGGGGAGGGTGGGTGAGTGGTGTCTGTGGGAGGTAAGGGTGAGTGTGGAGAGGATGCTAGTATGAGGCTGAGGGCTAAGTGGAATCTGTGTTAAGTAAGGATGAGTGTGGAGAGAACTGAGAGTGACTGAGAATCCTGTGTAGGGAAGCAGGGTGTTAGGAATGTATGGTGAAGGGTGACTGGAATCTATACATGACTGAATAAAGGACTGAATGAAGGACACAACTGTAGAAAAAATAATGAAGTAGAGAGGAGACAATATGAAGGAGTGAGTGATGAATGGAAGCTGCAGAAAAGGCTGAGTGATGAATGGAAGCTGCAGAAAAGGCTGAGAGATGAATGAAAACAAGACTAACAGATGAATATAAACTGTACAAAGAACTAAAATAATAAATAGAACCACAGAAAAGAGAACAAAAAATAAGAAATAAGAATAATAATAAAAAAATAATTAGAAACAAAATTATAGAAAAAAAAAGAAAAATAGAGATACATCATAATTATAAACACAATTTCCCAGTCTCTGTCTCTATCTCTCTCTCTCTCTCTCCCTTATCTTTCCTCTCTCTATCTCTGTTTGCTGGGAGGAACATGATTTGGGGTCCTCCTATCTCTCCCTCCCTCCTCTCTCCCTGTCTCCTTGTAAGACAGATAGAGAAAGAGACTGAGATAAAGATTTGTATTTAGGCTTCTGTTTTATCTGCTACTGAGATCATTGGGTACTGGACACACACACACACACACACACACACACACACACACACACACACACACACACACACACACACACACACACACGCACACATTCATACATACATGGTAACTCTTAATTGTCTCTATTTCTCATTCTCTAGATAAATTGTGCTCTCTCTCTCTCTCTCTCTCTCTCTCTCTCTCTCTCTCTCTCTCTCTCTCTCTCTCTCTCTCTCTCTCTCTCTCTCTCTCTCTCTCTGGCTTTTCTTTCATATTTTCTTCCATTTCCCTATCCCTTTTTTTTTTCATTTTTTCTTCTCTCCTATCTCCTTTCTTCCACCCCTCCCTACTTTCTCTCTCTCCTTTTGCTATCCTCCCAACTTTCCTTCCTTTTCCCTTTCCTTCTCTCCCTCCCTGCCTAACCTTCCTTTCTCTCATTTGTCCTTTTTTACTTTTCTCAATTCTTTTCCTTTTCCTCACCTTTCCTTCCTTCTCTCCTTTTCTACTTATTCTCACTTTCCTGTCTTTCCTTCCTTTCTTTACCTCACTCTATATCCTCCCTTCCTCTATTTCCTTCCCTCTTTCTTGTCTTGCTTTATTCCTCATCTTTTTCTCCCTCCCTCTATATCCTCCCTTGCTTCTCATCCTTTCCTTTTCCTCCATCCGTACCCCATCACTCCTTCCCCTCTCACCTGCGACTTCAGCGTGGGCACAGCAGTCTTCTCCCCCCTCTTGCTGAAGTCTGTGTACATGTAGTCCCTGTCGGGCGAGAGATGTTCGTACCGCCCCTGGCTGTCTGGCACACACTCCACGTCGGGAGTGGAAATGTTGGCTGTCTGTTTCTTTAGCTTCTCAAAACTGTGGGTGAAAGAGGGCTGTTTGTATAGAGGGCTTGTTAGGTTAAGGTGTTGGTTAGGTTAGGTTAGGTTAGGAGGGTGTTAGGTTAGGTTATGTTAGGAGAGTGTTGGTGCTTAAAGGAGAGGTGCTGTTGTAAGTTATAAGATGAATAGTTAGTGTCGTTAGTAAAGGATTGATTAGTTAGTTAGTTTAGGTTACGTTAGGAGGGTGTTGGTGT
>NC_087191.1:8174466-8181966 GCF_035594125.1 Scylla paramamosain
CCCTTAAGGTTCATACAGCACTATCAATACCTAAACTCGTCACCCCTATGACCAGCAGTGCCAATACAGTGCCAAGGGAGTGCCAACAGAAGCACTAGATAGCGCCGGGCTTAGTGTCAGGGGTGGCCTTCAATTAAGCAACACTTGGTACTTGTATGTCTTTTGTTTTCATTCCCTCGATATGTGTAAACAATGGCACACTGCGAGGTGACCCGGACGAACAATGACGTACACTCCCCAGAGCAGTCAGGGAGCAACTGAGCGAGGTTGGAAGTGCGGGACTGCGGGGACTGCGGGCGGGAAGCAGATCATTCTATTAGGAAGAAAGATGCCAAGTGCCACAATATTATTTAGTTTATTTGACTATTTTCCTTTATAAGTAAGAAATATAATAATCTTTCTGATATTTAATATTGTTTTCATTATGTTTTTATCCGCTTAAAATACAAAACAGCATCAGTTTATCCCCAATCATTCCAATAAGCAAAATAGATACCACCTATACCAACATATTTCAATTCAATATTTCCCCTTCATAAATAACATCTATAATAAATTTTCTCCTTGACAAACGTTCTCTTTATAACATATCTAAATAACGTGACCAAAAAATAATAAGCAAATAGAGCTTCTAATGTCACAAACCTTAAAAGAACGTTCAAAACTTTCCTCGATATTTTCCTGTCGTCATTTTTAATCATTCGCTTCGCATTTCAACTCAAGTGTTACTAATAAAAGAACCGCACAGTTAGTCCACGTGATGTAATATATTAATACTATTTACTAGGGGCGAAAGGAACGCTGAATGTAAACAAAGCAGAGAGAGAGAGAGAGAGAGAGAGAGAGAGAGAGAGATTCCTGGAGAGATGCCCAGTGTGAATTTCGTTTCTTTAGAAATTGCATCATCTTCTATCTCGCTTTATTTTCATCCTATTACGTCTCTCTCTCTCTCTCTCTCTCTCTCTCTCTCTCTCTCTCTCTCTCTCTCTCTCTCTCTCTCTCTCTGTGTGTGTGTGTGTGTGTGTGTGTGTGTGTGTGTGTGTAGTATTTCACACATGCGGAGAGAGAGAGAGAGAGAGAGAGAGAGAGAGAGAGAGAGAGAGAGAGCACATAGACAACCATATCCTCTCTCTCTCTCTCTCTCTCTCTCTCTCTCTTGTAGAGACAGCACATAGACAATCATATCCTCTCTCTCTCTCTCTCTCTCTCTCTCTCTCTCTCTCTCTCTCTCTCTCTTGGTCTTGTAGAGAGAGAGAGTGCCATTTTATTCCTTTCTCTCTCTCTCTCTCTCTCTCTCTCTCTCTTGGTCTTGTAGAGAGAGAGAGAGAGAGAGAGAGGAATAAAATGGCACATATTTTCCCGCCCAACTCCACTCTCTCTCTCTCTCTCTCTCTCTCTCTCTCTCTCTCTCTCTCTCTCTCTCTCTCTCTTGGCTGACGAAATCCTCGTCCTTTCTCTAATCACAATCAAAGGTGTTCATTTCCTTTAGCTCCTTTTCTTTTTTTTTTTTATTATTATAATCCTACAGCGTGCCGCGGTTCCTACAAAGGTCCCATGGAACCTACATTATTGAAGTGTCACTTATAACTTAGAGAATAATAACGGAAATGAGAGAAAAGAACAAGAGAAAACAATGAAAATTAAAGAAGATCATATACATGTAAATAATAATAATAATAATAATAATAATAATAATAATAATAATAATAATAATAATAATAATAATAATAAAAATAATAATAAGAAGAAGAAGGGCGAGGAGGAGAGAGAAGAAAGAGGAGGAGGAAGGTAAAGAAATGTAATAATGACCGATATGATATCAGAGTTGCAAGTTTATCATTTTATTTTTTCTTCAATATAACAGTATCATATACCCTCCCAAGATGGTGCCCGTGTTCATATACAACCCAAGACCTCATATATTGGTAGTTTTCATCACTGGCCTCTATGATGACAGCATACAAAGGCAGCAACACTACCGGTCAATAAGATGATGCAATACTAACCAATATTTTCATGGACATTTGGGTGTCCCTTAAAGAATATTGCCGTTTTCTTTGGTGTCTTTTCTTGGCGCAGAATTTAAAATTTTACTTTACAGATTCATTTCAGTAGTTTTAGCGATATGAAATCTTTACTTTGTTTTGTTATAATATGAAGTAAGATTTATCACAGTAATTTTAAGAGTTTTATTTGTTAAAGTCGTTTTAATATATCTTAGTACTTTATTTGTTTTATAGTAATATGAAGTGAGACTAATTTATTTTGAAGTATTATTTGCATTTCCATGATGTCAGCAAAGTTCTTAGAGGTTATGAATCTGTACTACATATCTTTGTACTTGATATGTTTGCTTTAAAATAACATGAAGATTGATTTATTTATTTTCAAGTATTAAATTTTTTTTTTCATTATTTGGTGTATAATAGCAACATACCCTATTTGTTATTTTTTTCTTTTGCTTGATACTTAAATTGTGTAAAAATGGCAATAAAACAATAATAAATATTCAAATAGTTAAAAATCTATACTACCGCTATCACTACATACTACTATTACTGAAATATATTGGTTGTTATACTAAAGAGGAGGAAGAGGAGGAGGAGGAGGAGGAGGAGTAGGAGGAGGAGTAAAGCAAAGAAAATGTAAGTAAATGCAGGAAAGAAGGGAAGAATTAAATAAAGAGAGGAAAGAGTTTAATGACAAAAGAAAGAATGGAGGAGGAGGAGGAGATGAAGACAAGAAAAAACATAATGAATAATTTTTTTATTTACACTTTTTTTTTACAGTTTCATCTACAGACCATCACAAGACATGAATAACTGTGTGTGTGTGTGTGTGTGTGTGTGTGTGTGTGTGTGTGTGTGTGTGTGTGTGTGTGTGTGTGTGTGTGTGTGTGTGTGTGTGTGTCTGAAGAAGAAAAAAAATAAAAGAAATAAAAAAAATTTACCATAATTAATGTATGTAAACATATATATGTATGTATGTATGTATGTTAACAGTATGTGCATATAAATTTTCTTAAGCAAGTATATTGAGTGTGTATGTCAATGTATGTAATCTAATGTGTGTGTGTGTGTGTGTGTGTGTGTGTGTGTGTGTGTGTGTGTGTGTGTGTGTGTGTGTGTGTGTGTGTGTGTGTGTGTGTGTGTGTGTGTGTGTGTGTGTGTGTGTGTGTGTGTGTGTGTGTGTGTGTGTGTGTGTGTGTGTGCGTTAGTCATACTTGTACAGCTGCTCTGAGTCAATAACAGGTTCAAATTTGACTCTCTTCTCCTTCCTCTTGGACTTGGGGATGTAGCGTGGGGGATGCTGGTTCAGGGGCCTCTTGCCAGGGTCTTCCTTCTTGCTGCGGGGGGTGAAAGGGGTGCATCAGAGAGGGAGGGAGGGAGGGAAGGAGGGAGAGCATCGGTACAGCATTACAACAGTGAGCGACAGCATTACAACAATAAATCTGGTTCTCTCTCTCTCTCTCTCTGTCTGTCTATCTGTCTGACTGTCTAAACTAACAAATCTTGACCAAATTTCAGACCAAACAGTAAATCTAGTTAGTTCTTTCTCTCTAAAATAAAACAAACCTAGATCAATCAATAAACTTCACATTCTCTCTCACTTCCCCTCACACACACACACACACACACACACACACACACATACACACTTTCTCCTCTCCCCCACTCTCTCTCTCTCTCTCTCACCACCACCACCACTGCCTTACTAGTAGTTCTCGAAAAACCTCCTGGGAGTCTCCAGTGGCCGAGTGTTGAAGTCCACCTTGTAAATCTTCTCCCACAGGTACATTTCAGGCCGTTCCCTCGCTAATGGCCGGTTGGAGGTCAGCCTGAGGTAGTACTGGTGGAAGCGCTCCCGGTACTCCTCGCTGGCTGGGTGGTTGCTGACGTACTGGGGGGAGAAAGAGAGAGAGAGAGAGAGAGAGGGGGGAGGGAAAATATAAGTGTTTGTTTTCATCTGGTAGAGAACTGAGGGAAGGGAGAGGGAAGAAATATTAGTACATTTGTTTGTTTTATCACCTGGTAGAGAAATGAGGGAGAGGGAGAGGGAGAGAAAGAGGGGAAATATGAGTACATTTATTTTTAATCTGGTAAAGAACTGAAGGAAGAAAGAGGAAGAGGGAATAAGTTTGTGTTTTTTTCACCTGGTACAGAAAGTTTTGTTTTGGTTTAATATTCTGAACACCTTGCTCTTTCACCACAAGTGTTTCCCAAAGCCTGGTTCTCAAGAGTGTTCCTCCTGTAGAAATCCTTGTTAATCTGTCACTAAAACTGTAAAAACTCCCTTGAAAACTTGTGTCACTTCACCACAACTGCTCTCTCTCTGTCAGTCTGTTTCTCTATCTTTATGATGTTCTGTCTCTTTCTTTCAGTTTGTCTTTGTTTCAGTCAATTTCTCTATCTATCTGTCTTATTTTATGTTGGTCTCTCTCTCTCTCTCTCTCTCTCTCTCTCACCTTAAAGGACAAGTAAGGCGTTGGGTCAGGGTTTGGCACGCCCTTCTTGAGGTACATGGCTACGAGGGCGGTGAGGAGAGACATGTTGAGGCCCTTCACCCTGCCAGCCTCCACACACTCAAACAGGTGCTGGTCCTCACTCAGCCTGTGGGAGAGATGGGAGTGTGGGTGAGTTAGTGGTGGGAGGGAGGGAAGGTGGTGGTAAGAATATCGAGACAAGGAGGGAGGATATAGAGCGAAGGAGGGAAGGAGCTGCTAAGAAAGATGGATATAGAGACGAGGGAGGGAGGGAGGGAGGGAGGGAAGGGAGAGAGGAAGGAGACAATTACACCTCCCTAATAACTCAGCATTAACAACCTGATTACTGAGTCCATTCCACTCACCCACCCTTGTATTTGAGAACCAATTCCTCCTTGCCTTTTTTAATCTATTTTTTTTCAAGCTTGAACCCATTATTTCTTATTCTATTCTGATTACTGATCCTGAAAATTTTGCTTACTATTGAACAGTGTAGTAAAAAATACAGATAATACAAAATACTTTCTTTAATGTAAGAGGCACTGGCTAAGGGCAACAAAAGTAATGGAAAAAAGGTCCACTGAGGTGCCAGTCCCTAAAGGAAGGTTGAAAAGAATCACCCAAAATTGTAGAAGTGTGTTGAAACCTTCCTCCTGAAAGAGATCAAGTCACAGGAAGGAGGAAATACAGAAGCAGGCAGGGAGCTCCAGAGTTTACCAGAGAAAGGGTTGAATGACTGAAAATACTAGTTAACTCTTGCATTAGAGAGGTGGACAGAATAAGAGTGAGAGGAAGTAGAAAGTGTTGTGCAGTGAGGCCATGGGAGGAGGGGAGGCATGCAGTTAGAAAGATTTGAAGAGCAGTTAGCATGAAAGTAGTGGTAGAAGATAGTAAGAGATGCAACACTGCAGCAATGAGAGAGAGAGAGAGAGAGAGAGAGAGAGAGAGAGAGAGAGAGAGAGAGAGAGAGAGAGAGAGAGAGAGAGAGAGAGAGAGAGAGAGAGAGAGAGAGAGAGAGAGAGAGAGAGAGAGAGAGAGAGAGAGAGAGAGAGAGAGAGAGAGAGAGAGAGAGAGAGAGAGAGAGAGAGAGAGAGAGAGAGAGAGAGAGAGAGAGAGAGAGAGAGAGAGAGAGAGAGAGAGAGAGAGAGAGGCTGAAGACAGTCAGTTAGAGGAGAGGAATTGATGAGATGAAAAGCTTTTGATTCCACCCTATCTAGAGGAGATGGAAATGATAGCAATGATTAAGACAGTCAGGCAGCAACATATAGGAACACACAACACAAAGCAACACACAGGAACACACCATCACACACACTACACAACAACACACAGGAACACACAAGAACACACCACACAATAAGCCACACACACACACACACACACACCACACACCACAGTATATTGTTGCGTGGGTTCTGCACAGCCCTCTCGGAATGCAGCGCGCAAGTGTTCAGCTGGTAGAGGCCCAGGATCCACCGCTGGCCGTCTGTGAATGTCGACTGCTGCACCAATGGGTAGGTGATCTCCGTCACTGGCCCAAACCCTGCAATGTGGAGCTTTGATTAGGTGAGGTGAGGTTAGTTGAGGTTAAGTTAGGCAATGAGATGATTTAGGTTAGGTTAGATTAGGTTAGGTTAGATTAGGTGATGAGATGGTTTAGGTTAGATTAGGTTAGGTTCAGGTTAGGTTAGGTTGAGTTAGGTTAGGTTCAGATTAGGTTAGGTTAGCTTAGGTAATGAGATGGTTAGGTTAGATTAGGTTAGGTGATGTGGTGTAGGGAAGATGATATGCTGTAGAGATAATGTAGATATGATATAGACACAGACCAAGATGATGATGATATGATGAGACAGTGAAGTGATATAAGTGATGTAGAGATGATGAGGTGGTGAAGAGGTGATGAGATGGCATGGAGGTGATGTAGTGATGATGAGACGATGTGAGATCCTATAGAGATGATAAAGTGTGGAGAGATGTGTCTATCTATCTTTCAATCTGTCTGTCTATCTTTATCTATCTGTCTATCAATTCCTTTTCCACCAGAGGCTGACAGGGATATGTGTGTGTGTGTGTGTGTGTAACCTAACCTAACCTAACCCAACCTAACCCAACTCAACCTAACCCAACCCAGCACACACCAAGGTAAGTCGCGTGTGCCATGGCCTGTGTAAAGGTTGCCAGCAGAGCCTTGTGTTTGATGGCGTCAGGCACGTTAAGCTGGCCATGGATGCGCCTGAAATGATTCTCAAGCTCCCTCGTGTGGAGGAACAGATGACCGTGCTGCTTCCCCTCACTTGGCCAAGACCCTGTGAAAAGGCATTAGGTTAGGGGTGGCAGAGGAGGGAGAGGGGTAGGACACTAGGGGAAGGAAAGGGAGAAGATACTAAGGAAAAAGAAGGAAGGGGAAGAAAGGAGGAAAAGGAAGGAATACAAAGGAAGGGGAAGGAAGGAAAGAGGAAGGAATATAAAGGAAGGGGAAGGAAGGAAGGAGAAGAGAAAGACATATAAAGGAGAGGATACAAAGGAAGATACACAAAAGAAGGGGAAGGAAGAGGGAAGAGAAAGGTGATGGAGGAAATACAAAGGAATGCAGAGGAGGAAGGAAGGGAATACAAAAGAATACAAGCAAAAATTGAGTTTTTTTTTCCTGTTCAGCTAATGTGATGGTTGAGGAAAGAAATGTGAGTAAGTGTGATCACTCTTGAACACTGCTGAAGAAAATGACATTCTTTCTCTCTCTCTCTCTCTCTCACTTGCAATAAATAAAAGTAGTATTTCAGACAACTGAAGAAAAAGAAAAGCATTCAAAATTTTTTAGAATCTTGAAAAATGAAGAAACCAACCCATCTCTCTCTACCTCTCCCTCTTCCCTCTTCCTCTCCCTCTCCCTCTTACCAGTGACAGTAGTGGCACGGTAAAGTTTGAACTTGAAGCCGTATGCGCGGGGGTCTATGGCCTCGGTGGGCAGGTCTCCGGTAGTGGCCAGGGGATCCTCCCAGTCCACCACCCGTGGAAGC
>NC_087191.1:8184466-8191966 GCF_035594125.1 Scylla paramamosain
CTCTCTCTCTCTCTCTCTCTCTCTCTCTCACACACACACACCTGTTCAGCTGTGTATTAAAATTCAAGTCGATGAGCTGCTCCACCTGGCCCGCCACTCTGCCAGCTGCTGCCTCTGCCTGCTGCCACACCTCTGCGTAGTAGTGCTCCGGCAGCCTCTCCACCTCTTCCACGTGGGTGCGGGTGGCAAACCGGCAGAAGTCCGTGGTGAGCAGGGTGGGCCTGTTATCACGCAGCTGGCAGGACCAGTGGCCAAAGTACCTGCCAGGGGGAGAAAGGGGAGGGGGATAAGTAAATAATGGAAAAAATAGTGGAGGAGGTCTGAGTGATGAAACAAGAGAGAGTAGTAAGATGAAAGAGAATGAGCAATAGAGTAGTAGTAGTAGTAGTAGTAGTAGTAGTAGTAGTAGTAGTAGTAGTAGTAACTGTGAAAGTTAAGAGGTACTTCAGTTAATTTTCCTTCTCAACTAACTAACAATTTTGTGATGTGCCTTGTTTCTCTGGTGATACACGTAATGACTTGATTGACTTCCTGCCTCTTTTCCATTACAAGTGTCTACTTCACAAGTTGTGTCACCTTTTCAAGTTATGCCTACTACTCTTCCCCATTGATCTTGGGGAACCTCTTGGAAACCAGAATTTTTGGGTAGGGAAGCACTAAACTGAGTAGTGTGCATTGCTGAGGAAGTTGGAAATCAACTAAACCACATCAGAAAATCAATGAAAAAAGCACAGATTACACCTTTGGCGGAGATGGCGACGGAAACGCTGGCTGCAAGTGTTGCTGTGTTATTGGTGAGCAGCGTTGCCAATGGTTCCCTACAATTCTGCCTGTATCCGCTACATTTAATTAATCAGTTACTCTGACAGTTACACGTCAAGGCTGGGATGGTGACTGTTGTTGGGGCGGTAACAGCGAGGGAGGGAGCAGCCACCTGGTGACTTACCGAGTGGACCTCATACAAATCTAAGGTCTTTGCCACACATTACAAAATGCTCTACATGCACGATCACTATTTCACCAAGCCAGCATTTTAATTATAACAATAACCTGACCTAATGCTGCCAGAGGTGCAAGTTATGGCATTTTATTGATTATTTCATGTGATTTTATTGATTTCCGACCTCTCCTGCAATGCACATTACTCAGTGTAATGCTCCCACGCAACATATCACCAGAAAACGCAAGACGTCGGAAAATCGTTGGTTGGCTGAAACAAAAAAGTATCCTGTAATTAATTTCTTCCACGGTACTGCTATTACCATTATTACCACCCTCGCATTGGTATTACTGACTCAAAACACTACTAGCTACTAATACTACCACTACCACCCTCCTACTTCTATTACTAATTGTACTACTTCTGTCATCCTCCTATCTATATTACTGCATCTACTACTACTACTACTACCACCACCACCACCACACAGTACTTAGGCATGTTGAGTTCCATCATCTTCTGCTCCACGGA
The DNA here is from genome assembly GCF_035594125.1 of Scylla paramamosain. Lineage (NCBI taxonomy): Eukaryota > Metazoa > Arthropoda > Malacostraca > Decapoda > Portunidae > Scylla > Scylla paramamosain. The sequence continues at coordinate 8,185,938 of NC_087191.1, forward strand.
CGGCAGATTTGTCACTTTTTGATGCCACGCCTCCTTCTTCCTACGTTTGTTGGCTTCACGGGACACATCGATGATCTCCGGGTATTGGGGCGTATCTGTGTACTCAGCAAGGGCGGCATCGTGGTGCAGGGAGGAGAAAAATGGCTGATATATGCAGGCAACTCTCGCCGGCTGCCTGAGAAAAGCCGTGGACAACATTGCTCTGTTTACCTTCTGCCGATCTTGTGCTTGGCTCGTTCGGCTCTCTCTCTCTCTCTCTCTCTCTCTCTCTCTCTCTCTCAAGTTTATTATCGTTATTATTATTTGTATATATAGTAGTAATAGGAGTAGTAAGAGTGGCAGTGGTACTCTCTCTCTCTCTCTCTCTCTCTCTCTCTCTCTCTCTCTCTCTCTCTCTCTCTCTCTCTCTCTCTCTCTCTCCTGATGCACTCGTAAAGAGGTTTGTCAAATTCTCTCTAAGGTGGTGATGGTGGCCACGCAGGCAGACAGGAAGGCTTGCAGTGTACAGGACATGTGAATTAACGCCTACATATTGTGTATCTCTTCATTTATCACCCCCTCCCAACTCGTCACGACACCAACTACCTTCAGTATCGCCTCGTAGCCACGCATCTCATTACCCCCCATCCTCTTAAAACCTTTATGTCCCTCAGTACTTGCATCTAGCAGCTTCAAGTATCACAACGCACGCTATAACATCCCTGACACGCTTCTAACATCGCAGCCCCTCCTCAAACCTCTTAGAATCTTTTGTCTTACTTCAAGCACTCTGCCTCTACCCTGACACCCCCCAGTATCTGTCTCCAACATGCTCGTAACGTCCCAAAACAACTTAAAATACCTCTTGATATCCCTAACACACCCAACACTACTTCCAAAACCTTACACTACTCCTAAACATACCAACATATCCCCAAAATAATTTAAACATACCCAAAACACCTACAAAACATCCCCAAATACATTAAATCATCCCCCCACCAAAAAAAAAAAAAAAAAAAACCGTCACACTTAAAACATGCCAAAACACACAAAACAACACCAACAGATCTAAAACATTCCAAATTATCCCAAAACACACCCAAATACATCCAAAAGAACCAAAACCACATCAAAATTCTCCAGACATACCTAAAACACACCTAACGCAACCCACATCCTATCTTCCGTTTCTCATCATCCTCTATACCTTCTTTCTTCCTCCTCCTTCATTTCGTACTCCTACGCCTGAATCTGGAAACATCTGGAAAACAAAGGAAATTACGCTAAATACTGATATCTATTGGTGAACCTTAAACACATGCCCCTCCTACAAGGTGGAGACACGTCAGGGCCTTCGGGATTCATCTTCATTGAGTGGTAATTGTAACTGTAATACTTCACAAGAGGGGAGTGCCAGCCTATAGAGGTCATATGGCACTAAGTTCGGGATATAATGACACTGAGGCTGTAGTTATTCTGTATACAAAGTGAAAAGTGTGGCTGCATGGTAGAAGAAATATTAAGTTAGGTAGAGCGAAACTGGAAAACAAGGGGAGTCATCAGTGAGACAGGTGAGGGAGGGGCGCGTGGGAAGGAAGAGAGGTGTGAAAGCCTATGGGAAACACACACACACACACACACACACACACACACACACACAGCAACAACAATAATAACAACAAAAACAAAAACAAGCAGACAGGCAGGCAGGAGCAGTAACAGGCCAGGCACTGAGCTGTGGCGGGCTGGCTCGTCACCCCCTTCCCGACTTCACCCCAACACACATCACACACATGAATACACTCATTGCACACACTTATCCACCAACTACCACTAATATATGCACAAAGCAGCTGTAGCCGCCGTATATGTACAACTTACATGACGGCTAAAGATACGCACATACGTACATTGTAATGTGACATTTTATGTTTTATTTTGTTAGCGTTATATCATTTGTAGCAACTGGTTGTTATACATGAGCAGTGTGTGGCCGCCTGCGCGCCGGCACAACAGAGTGAGAGGGGAACGTAGGGCCGAGGGGACGCGTTGAACTTGCCCTCTCAGCTATTTCGGCGCGGTTGTTGTGACGTGAGTGTTGATAACGTACCACAGCATAATGAACATCATACGCCGTAGAGGCCCACCAGCGTCTCCAAAGCCACTTCACGACAGTCACGCCTACACGTCAGACGTGTCTCGGGAGACGCGGAGAGTAAATCCCAGTAAATCCCCGAGTTCTCATCCCGGTAAATCTCCAAGTGTAATCCCTTGCATACAACCAAGAGGACGCCTGTTCCCCGCACTGTGTATGTATTCATCATAGTATTAGATAATAGATACTTATGTAACCATGAGGATTTAATGATGTGTCAACATAATCAATGTAACTACGTATAGTAATTAGATACTTACGTAATTGTGAGTTACGTAATTGTGAGGATTTAGCGATGTGTGTTAGTATAAGTACACTTAACGTAACATAATGACGTACATCAGATCACGCAGACGAGAGGGCGACTTGCTGTGTTTGTGCTGGTGGTGTTCATCTGTAGAACTGACTGAACCCGCTAAACTGTAGGTCACTCTGTATTGACTCACATGTGTTACGGAATTGACGAAAAGAAGTGTCACGACACTGATGTATTGCAATACTTGTTTTACCTATTGATATACTTTTTTTCTGTTATTGTCAGTATTAGTGATAATATGTTAATTCACAGGTTTGACCGCTTCTGAATACAAAGAGCGCGTACTGCACAGCTCGTTTCAGTCACCTCCAGTACAATACATTAATAAGCATCGGATGGCGCTTACAGCAGCCCAATAGTGTGCTCGTTACACCTGGAAAAACACTGAAAATTACGCTAAATATTGACGGAGGGTGTCGGTCTGATGTCGACACCATTAAGAACATAAGAACATAAGAAATAAGGGAAGCTGCAAGAAGCGACCAGGCTTACACGTGGCAGTCCCTGTATGAAACACTCCTACCTATTTCCATCTGTTATCCCCATCCATAAACTTAGTCTAATCTTCTCTTAAAGCTCTCTAGTGTCCTGGTACTAACTACATGATTACTGAGTCCGTTCCACTCATCTACCACTCTATTTGAGAACCAATTTTTTCCTATCTCCTTCCTAAACCTAAATTTTTCAAGCTTGAACCCGTTATTTCTTGTTCTACCCTGGTTGCTGATCCTAAGAATTTTGCTTACATCTCCCTTGTTATAACCCTTATACCACTTAAAGACTTCTATCAGGTCCCCTCTTAACCTACGTCTCTCTAAAGAATGTAAATTTAACCGCTTCAACCTCGCTTCGTAAGGAATACTCCTCATCCCCTGAATCCTTTTAGTCATTCTCCTCTGTACTGATTCTAATAGACCTATATCTTTCCTGTAATGTGGGGACCAGAACTGCACAGCGTAGTCTAGATGAGGTCTGACCAGCGCCAAGTATAACTTTAATATTACTTCCGGCCTTCTACTTTTAACACTCCTAAAAATGAATCCTAGTACCCTATTTGCCTTGTTTCTGGCTTCTATGCATTGTTTCCCTAGACGGAGTTCAGAGCTAACTATAACTCCTAAATCTTTCTCGTACCCTGTACCTACCAGAGTTTGGGTGTTTAATGTGTATTACACCCACTGAAAAGTCAACCCACTTTGACTTTACAAGAATAAAAATACTTTACCGCGTTCAGATATATCGCCATTACCTGGTTTTGGTGTGACGAAAGAATAAATGAAGCAAAATAGTGGCTATCTTCTAGACTGAGGTCGCCGCTTTGGGCCGCCATGATGGATTTCTACCTGTCTCAGCCTGTCGGTTCCATTATTGTTTATCTTTTCTTAACTATTTTATTCGGCTTCTATAGTAAGTTTTTATGGCTTCTAAAAAATATTTAATTGCTTTTGAAGTGTTTTCTTGCTTCTGTTAAGTAAATATGTTGAATTTGCTGCTTTTTTTTTTTTTTTTACGTAAATATAGCTTGATTTTCAAGCTGATTTTTACATAATCCGGAAAGGGACTTTTTTTTTTTTTATTTCAAGCTGTAATTGAGTTTTTATTATAAAGGTTCTACAAATCGCTTACGTTTTTTTTTCTTTTTCTTTTTATTCCTGTTGAGGACACTAACGTCACCTGACCCTCCTGTTTGTTGTTGTGCATGACAGTTATTATAAAGAACAAAACTATCAAAGTTACCGCCTATAACAAGAAATTGCGCGAACTCCGCCAACTGGACAAGTGGTGGGTGGGTCACTTGCCAAAATTACAAGTCTTGCTGGTCCTCAATGACTAGCTCCCGGCCCTCCCAGGCACCAAGCTTGCACCATCACACACACGCAGCCATGGCCCGTGTCACCATCTTGTTCTGCGAAAATCCAAGTTAAATAAAATAGCAACACACGGCGCACTTTATCCACCGTCCCTCCCTGTCTGCAGCAGTCTGCTCCCTCTGCCAGCGCGCCTTGCGGAGGGCCCTACACACCCACCAAAGCAATTCACAAACCAGTCTTTCCACTTCCAATAACATGCACCAACTACTCTCATACTCTCATAGTACTACCAACTGTACTATGCTAGTACAAAATTAAATATAATAAAGTTTAAACATGTAAAACTAAAGTATAAACACTAATTCAAGCTCAAGGATTTTGCGCGACAACGGTTTTCAAGATAGCGACGAAGAAAGGTGGTCATTTTTGCTCGACTGCGGCTCATATTTTGCATTATTACAAGTTTAGTTTGGGTAAGTCTATGTTTTCCTTACAACCAAAATTGTAGACCTTACTTTACCGATATGCCTCACCATAATCAGTGTGTTATCAAATAATTAAGAAACACATATTATCGATTTTCGGAACGGGCAATCAGCACTGTCGCATTGGAGGAGAAAGGCAGGACCTACTTTTGACCAATAAATTAGTTAATAGTGAACATTTCTCATTGAAGTATTACCTGGTACAACGTGAATCGTTCTCTCTACACGAGTAAAAAAAAAATGTGGGATTCGCAGTTTTTACTTCAAAAAGTGAAAGTGCAGGATATGTCCATATGCAGAACTGTGCAAGTCTAAGTACTCCGAGGTTTCAAATATTCGATAAATAAAAGAATAAAATACTACTAATGATGCGTTATACACACTCATAAAAGACAACTAATGGCTGTGCTTGCTCTGGTTGGGATACCAGCCCTATAGACCCTTTCATACACGAGTTTGAGCAAAGATAAGAGGGGTGTGGACCCGCACAGACGGGCTCTTTGGCACACGACAGCGCCACTCGAGTACGTAGCTAGCCGGGGAGGGGAGGAAGGGTTCCGAAGGAGGCATAGGCACACCTGGACGAGCAAGTTTCCGCAACACACAATTTACGTTAATTTATCGCGAAATAATGATTCATAACTGGCAAGAAAAATCATTAGTATGGGAAGAGAGGAGAAAGTAAAGGGGGTAACAATTAAAAAAAACACACACACAAACATACACGGTTTTGCAGATATCTTTTTATTGTGTTATATATATAATTTCTGTACACTGTGGAAGTTGGCACAAGGCCGCTGTATTCTGGACAAAAACAGCCTCAAAACCAGTTACCGAGAAATGGCATTAGAACCACTTCCTCTCCTGGGACACTGACCAGTAAAGATGAGACATGATAATAATAATAATGATGATAATAATAATAATAATAATAATAATAATAATAATAATAATAATAATAATAATAATAATAATAATAATAATAATAATTGGTGGTTTTGGGTATGAAGGGGACGGAGGGTTAACACAAAAGAAGGGATGATGGAATGGAAAAAAAAGATTAGTTAGACAGAAAGCTTTTATCATTGACACCTAAATGAGACTAGAAAAATGTACAAAACACACGAAAAATCAGGCGACATTGCAAAGCTTCTGCCCGAGAGAGAGAGAGAGAGAGAGAGAGAGAGAGAGAGAGAGAGAGAGAGAGAGAGAGAGAGAGAGAGAGAGAGAGGAGAGAGAGAGAGAGAGAGAGAGAGAGAGAGAGAGAGAGAGAGAGAGAG
>NC_087191.1:8194466-8209466 GCF_035594125.1 Scylla paramamosain
ACAGAAGCCAGAAGGATGACGTTTGTTTGTTTGTGGTGGGTGGGTGGGTGAATGAGTGAATGGGTGAGTGAGTGAGTGACAGAGAAAATAAGGTTGGTGTGAATAAGAGATAACATGACAAAATAAAATTAAAAAGATGGAGAGAGAGAGAGAGAGAGAGAGAGAGAGAGAGAGAGAGAGAGAGAGAGAGAGAGAGAGAGAGAGAGAGAGAGAGAGAGAGAGAGAGAGAGAGAGAGAGAGAGAGAGAGAGAGAGAGAGAGAGAGAATATGAACAGAAATGAAGATGAAAACATAACTGAAAAAAATAAAGGAAGAGAAACAGGCAGAAAAAAAAAATATGAATGAACAGACAGACAGACAGACAGACAGAGAAGAAGAAAAGAAAAAGCCAGAAAATACTCTAGCAATGATAATATAACAATGTATGTATGTCATGTAGTAGTAGTAGTAGTAGTAGTAGTAGTAGTAGTAGTATATGCACATCATCCAACACATTAGACAATAGAAAATAATTGGTATGGTAAAAATTGTAAAAAACTTTCGAGCACTCTCCCTCCTTACTGTCTGTCACACAAGACCAGGGAGATTCACACGCCACTTTACAAAAACATACTAAAAAACTGATTCCATTTACAATATACACTTTTTTTAAGACTTCAGGGTGTTTTTTTCCTATTTTTTTCTCCATCTCTCTCTCTCTCTCCGTGTTTTGTTTATTTTTTTTTGCAATCTTTTTTTCTCTCCGTGTTTTGTTTCATATATTTAAAATTTTTAAGCATTGTTTTTTTTCGTATTAAATTTCCAAGTTGCACTTCTAATATACTTTCTCATATATATATATATATATATATATATATATATATATATATATATATATATATATATATATATATATATATATATATATATATATATATATATATATATATATTCTGATGTTTGTTTTCTTCTTATCTTTTTTTCTCCATATTTTGTTTCATCTATAACTGAAATTTTTATATGATTTGGTTTGTTTATTAGTTTTTCCACACTTTATGTTTCTGGGTATAATTTTTATTCTCCATATTTCATTTCATCTATATCTTAACTGTAATACGTTTCAGTTTGTTTATTTGTTTTTCATATTTTAGGTTTCTGGGTTTCTTTATATCTTTTGTTTATCTTATTTCCACTGTGTTTTGTTTACAGTTTTAAATGTTTAGGTTCATCTCAACTTGTCACCAGTCTGTGTGACCGTCACCACCACTCCCTCTCTGCCAGGCCTGGTGCACTGCCACACACTGCCACCAAGGCCGGCCGTGTCTGTGAGGCGTCTGGCTCACCCACCACCCACCACCACACCGCGGCTCACAACACAGCAAGGGGCGGCTGGGCTGGTGCAGCCGCCGCCGCTGCCATTGCTGCATCCCCGCCACAGTAGCACCATTGGAAGGACCATCCCACTGCCACCACAACTCAACCGCTCCTTAATGCTACCATCAACTTCTCGGACATCGATAAGAACATTAAGAAATATAAATTCATATTCAAATGGAAATACGAAAGCAACCGGCTGACTGACTGACTGACTGACTGACTTTTCAAGCCATGGAGGCAGCAACAGCAGCTGGCCCCAGTCAGACTGCAGGCAGGGTGGGGGGAAGGCAGGGTGGGATTAGGCAGGGCGGCATGGGGGGAGGGCAGGGCAGGGCTGAGGGCCAGGCACCGTGCCTTGGGTACTAACAAGGGGGCTAGGGGCTGGGTTGTCATTGCCGGGAGCTGAGGTGGGTGGAATCGGAGCGTTTGGGCGGGGGCGGGGGCGGCCGCTTCCTCCCGGGCATGGTTTGGGCTGCCCGGGTGGGGTCCTCTGTGCTGTGGGGTGGCGGGGAGGGCTGCAAGGTGTGGCTGTGCCCCCGGCCAGCCCGCTCTTCTCCCTGGGCAGCCCCTGGGTGCAGCCCGTGGGGGGAGAGGTTTTCGTACAGGCTACCATAGTGCTCCTGTATCCACGCCCCCACGTTGCGCTCCGCCTCGGACGGCAGGATGGGGTCCCGGAAGCCCAGCACCTCGTGGGGCATCTTGTCAAAGTCCTTGCACTTCTGAGCCACCTGCCACTTCTTCTGCATCACTCGCTGCAGGTTGTTGAGGAAGGAGCGGGGCGGGGTCACCTTGTTCCCGGGGCTGTCCAGGCGCCCAGGGTTGCTGAGCCGGGTGGAGTCAGACCGGCGGGGCAGAGGGGGCCGCCCCGTGGGGGACTCTGGGGCGGGGGGGATGTTCTGCACGTCGTCGAGGAAGGTGATGCGCTTCACCTTCTTCTGCGGACTCTTCTGTGGCTGTGCGTACACTGGCTGGTGGGGTGGGGGGTGTGGTGGGGTCTGGTGTGGTGGGGGAGGGGGATAGGGTGTCTGGTGGGGCGGGGGTGGGGGATGTGGTGGTGGCGGTGTTTGGTGTGGTGGTGGCGGTGGGTGCTGTGGAGGGTGTGGTGGACTGTGGGCATAGATGGGCTGGTGTGGTGGGTGTTGTGGGTGTGGGGTCTTCTGTGGAGGTGTCTGGTGGGGTGGGGGCGTGGGTGGGGGTGGTGGGAGGGGGGAGTCAGGATGCCAGCCCCCGTTAAGAGTGGCAGCGTGGGGTGGAGGGTGAGGGGGGGAGGCAGGGGCAGGGGTGTGGGTGGAGGCGGTGTGGGCACGGAGCTCAGCCAGGAAGGGGGGGGAGGCATAGGCCGGGGAGTCCCCTGAGTCCCGCCGGGGCTTGGGGGCCACGCTGGGGGGGCTGACGGCCTGGTACACAGGGGACCCCACACCCTTGGGCTTGGGGGGGGGCAGGGGGAGGCCATGGGGTGGAGGGTGTGGTGCTCCGGGATGAGGTGGGAGGCTGGCATGTGGGGGTGGTGGGGGTGGAGAAGTGGCCTTAGGTGGACTAGATGGTTTGGGTGGACTGGGTGGGGGTGGTGGGGGCAGGGAGGTCATGCTGGCCATCATGAGGTCACTAGGGTTGATTGGGGGGAGGGAGGCCTCATCAGGAGGGGGCGGGAGGGAGTTCAGACTCAGGGTGGAGGCCAGAAGCTCAGGGGGGGGAGGGGGGAGGGTTTCAACAGCACACTCCGTCAGCTCAGGGGGTGGAGGGGGCAGGGGGAGGGAGTCTACATCATCATCCCTGGTGGTGACAGAGGTGGTGGAGGCAGTTCTGCCCTGCGAGGCTCGGCGTCTCAGTGTGCTCACCTCCTCGGACAGGGAGCGGCGCACACTCTGCCTGACGGCCGAGCCTCGCGCCTCCCCCACCTCCTCCCCCTCCACCTCCTTGACCAGCAGGCGTGTGGTGGAGGTCAGGGGAAGCTTGGGGTTATTAGATGGCTTGCGCTTGATGGTGCCCTGCGGCGGGAACTCCGCCTCAAACCCTTGCTCTCCTGTTGGTGTGCCCGCCCAGGACCGCTCACTCAGACACCCGCTGGAGCTGCTGGAGGAGCCGCTGTGGGGGCCATCTGTCCGCCTACCCAGCGTGTTTACCGGTGTGTCCTGCGAGGAGGAGCCAGCCGAGGAGGATGCGTCGTCGTCGCCATCTGCAAGACTGGGAGCCAGGCAGGAGTCCAGGGAGCGGGACTCGGAGGAAGGCGTGGTGGCCTGCGAGGTGCCATGCGACCCGCCCCCGCCCCCTCCACCCGGCCCACCTCCACCCCCGCCCCCGCCAGCCATGGACGCAATGCTGAAGGAGCGGGAGGAGGCCAGCATGTCAATGTCCTCTTGTGCCAAGTCCTCCACCAGCGCCCGGTAGTTCTCCAGCAGCCGCCGCCCACTCTGCAGACACACACACACCTCAATGACTCATCAACACACACACACACACACACACACACACACACACACACACACACACACACCTTGGTAAGTAATAAACACACATACTGTACACCTTAAAAAGTAATGAGCAAACTCACACATAAATATCTGTTTATCTATTATCTGTGTCTTCTTTTTACTTTCAGCACCAGCTCTATAACTGTCGTCCTATCAATTCAACTTGTCTTGTCATTTACTACCTGTCTCCTCTTATTTCTAACCTTAAATCTGCTTCTCTCTTTCAATCCCATCTTTCAATCTCTATCTTCAATCCTTCAGTCACTTCCACTTTCCCTCTCTGTCAACCTACCTTGGCTGTTTCTGCCTTCCATCTGCCACTCAGCACTCCCTCTCCCTGCCTTACCTTAGCAATCCTGATGCCCATGACCCACTGGGATAGAGTCTCGGGGTCCTCGGAGCAAAGGTACTTGATGTACTTGCTGCTCTTGGCCTGCAGGTGGGGGTGCTTGATGGCAAAGCACCAGTCTGTTGGCGCCTTGTACTTCTTCTTCCACCCTACGCCATAGTACACCTGTGGGGGAGAGGAGGCTCAGGATTGCAAACACAATACTGCATGGCTGTATCAACATGTGGATCAAGGAATGAAGCAAGATGAGGATAAAACAGAAAATTGAAAAGAAAAAAAATTAAAAGGAGAAATTATAGAGAAATTGAAAAGAAGAAATAAAGAAGTTAAAAAGACTAACTTAAAGAAGAAAATATTGTGGGAGCATTTCTTCTCATTCTGCAGCTACCTCCAAACATTATACTGCCTGGAAATTGCAAGATCTATTCCTCTTCATTCCTTTCCTTCTTGCAGGTGCTTATAAAGGTTACATACAGTGCTTTTTAGTTTAGGCATTGTTGCATATGAGAGTGAAAAGGTTAAAATACAACATATATGCAACTTATAACATACACAACTTACAATACAACTTACATACACAACTTGAAATATACACACACAAACTTTTCCTCCAATCTCTTAATATGATTTCTGATTCTGTTTGGCCAGCACCTCACTCACCCTTTTCTTCTAATTTTGTTGCCTTTGGCCAAAACACACACACACACACACACACATTTAAGGAAACGTTAGATGCTAAGAAATAAACAGACAGGACTGCACAAGCCTAAGTATGGGTCTTTTCCTTATCTCACAAATAAGTAAATACAACTAGGTAAACACACACACACACACACACACACACACACACACACACTCACCTGGTTCACTTCCAAAGTGGTGAGACAGACAAGGTCCTTGGAGGAACGCGAGGACTTCCCCTTGGGGCAGTAGTAGAGGCCAGACGCTCTCAACACAAAGTAGTACTTCTTCCACACCTTCTTCCCTTCCGACTTGAGGAACAGATGCCCCTCCACCTCTGGCACCCCCACCCCCGTGCTGGAGAAGAATTCCTGGTGGCGGAGCAAAGGTGGAGTGAGTGATGGGTGGAATGTGTGGTGTTGTGGAGACTGTGAATGATGAGTGGAGAAATTAAATGAAAATCACAAAAAAACAAGTTTTGGGGAAGGAGGGAGGAAAATCCAAAATTTCTTGAAACACACAAGGAAAAACTGACAACTGAAAGATGACACACACAAAAAAAAGTCCATAAAGAGATAAGGGAACAAACACAAAAAAAATAAATAAATAAAAAAATAAGAAAAAGTCAAGTTCACATAAAATACACAAAAATAAATCAAAATAAACATGCCATAAATTAAACCCACAAAAAAAATATAAAATAAAATAAAATAAAATAAATAAATAAATAAATAAATAAATAATAAATAAACAAATAAAATAAACACCAATAAAAAAGGCACAAATCCATAAAAAAAAAAAAACACTCCATACAAAATAACAACAAAGACACCCTGCCACACCCAAATCCTCCATCACTTGCCTCCACCAGAGTGTTTCTCCCCTCGTCGTCCAGGTCCGAGTTCTTCTCTGAGGATGAGCCGATGAGGATGTAGTGTTCTGGCCGCAGGAAGAGGTCGTACTTGTCGGGTCGCTCTGAGAACAGCAGCTTGTTCTTGCTGTCCCTCGTCCACAGCAGCAGGTTCTCCACTAGCATCTCGTCGTCCTCGTAAATGCGCTCTGAGGTGGAAGGTTAGGCTAGGTTAGTGGAAAGTTAGGTTAAATTATGTTTGTGGTGAGGTTTGTGGGAAGTTAGGTTAGGTTAATGGTGAGGTTAGTTTGATGTGGTTAGGTTAATGATGAGGTCAGTGAAAAGTTAAGTTAGGTGAGGTTAGTCTGATGTGGTTAAGTTAGTGGAGAGTTTAGTTTGATGTGGTTTGGTTGGGTTTGGTTAGTGAGAAGTTAGGTTAGGTTAGTACAGAGGTTAATCTGATGTGGTTAGGTTAGCTTAGTGGAGGAGTTAGTCTGATGTGGATAGGTTAGGTTAGGTTTGTGAGAGGTTAACCTGCTGTAGTTTGAGGTTAAAGTACTGGTGATGCTGCTATTAATACTAGGTACTCTCACTAATATATCTGTAATTATAAGTACTAATGCAGTTTCAAGAAGGATAAAAGCTGAACACAATCAATTTCAAGAAGGAAACACACACACACACACACACACAAAGAAAAAACTAGAAAGAGAAAGAGAAAAGGAAAAAAAAAAACACTTCACAAATCAAACAACACAAAACAAAAATAAGAGAAACAAACATAACACCACCACCACCACCACACCACCACCACCACCACAACACACCACAGACCACCACCACTCACCCATATAGAGGTCGGGGATGTGCTCCACGATGGCCCACTTGGGATCCATCCTGACATGGTTCTTGTCAGCTAGAAGTCGCGTCACATGCACCACCGTCATCTTCTCATCCACCAGCAAGGACTTGGTGGAGCCATCCGAGGTGAACGCCTTGATGAACAGCTTTTTCACATTGGCCTCCTTGATTTTCTCCAGGGCCATCTTGATCTTCTCTGCCTTCAGCTTGGCCGCCTGCTCCACCTGTGAGGGCATGGCGGAATATAGAGTAAGTTAGAGGTTTATATGCACAGGAATGCCTGAAATATCTGAAATACAGTACAAAAATGGATAAAGAGGAGAAATGGAGAGATGGGATGAGGAATGGGGAGAAAGTTGAAGGTGAATATTGAGTTGAAAAGAGATTGATATGCACAGAAATGTCACCAAAATACCAGAAATGCAGCACAGAAATGGATAAAGAGGAGAAATGGGGAGATGGGAGGAGGATCAGTGAGGTTTTAATAAGTATAGCAATGCATAAAGAAGAGAAACAAAGATGGAATGGAGAGTAAGGTTAAATGTTTGTCTTATCTTTTAAACTCCCTAATACATCTATTCTGACCTCATAAACATCAAAGACTACTCAAATCAACTGCCATGTTATGCTGTTTGTGAGGGGAAAAATTTGTCACCCATCTTACTGTCTGGACATTAAACTTTTGCTTCATAATTCAAGAATGCCTCATAAATATCACAGACTACTCAAATCAACTGCCATGTTATGCTGTTTGTGAGGGGAAAAGTGAGGGGACATTAAACTTTTGCTTCATAATTCAAGAATGTGTGAAATATAGTAATGTGCTCTTAGTGTGTTTGTGTGATCTCTCTTACTAATTACAAGGTAGTTTTCACCTGTCTTGTTGTCTGTAGGTTAATTCTTGCTTCATAATTTAAGAGTGACTAAAGTAATGTGTTATGTTGTGGCATTAGTGAGACAAAAGTGTGTGTGTGTGTGTGTGTGTGTGTGTGTGTGTGTGTGTGTGTGTGTGTGTGTGTGTGTGTGTGTGTGTGTGTGTGTGTGTGTGTGTGTGTGTGTGTGTGTGTGTGTGTGTGTGTGATGTTTCTTACTAATTGTAGGGTAGTTTTCATCTATTTTACTGACTAGATTAATTTTCTGCCTTCTCTATCCCCAAGAATGACTCAAATGAACCACTGAATTGTGTTGTTAGTAAGAAGTGTTTACATGACATTTTCTACCATCTACAGATCTATCCTGACCTTGTAACTCACCATGGACTCAATTCAGTGATAAGTTTGTGTCCTTAGTGCTTGATGATTTATAAAGGAAGGGAAAAGAAAAAAAAAAAAAAATAGAAACATAAAACTGAAATAATAAAAAACCAAGGAAACAAATAAATACATTACTCAAACCCAACGACAAAAAACAGACAAGTGAAAGACAGAGAAAGATGTGGCTTCAAACGAAAGAGAGAAATGGGAAAACTGAAACCACCAAAAGGAAAGGAAAACTAAAATGCAAGCCAAGAACAAAAGGAAACAACGCAAACAAGAAATGACAGACACGAAACGAGATCACCCCCCCCAAAAAAAAATAAATAAATAATAATAATAAATAAATGAAAAAAATAATAAAAAATAAAAAATAAATAAATAAATAAATAAAATAAATAGTAAAATAATAAATAAGTAAATAAAAAGAAAAAAACATCAATAACAAGAAACAACAGACTCGAAACGAGACCCCAAAATAAAAATAAATAAATAAAAATAAAATAAATAAATAATAAAATAAATAAAATAAATAAACATACAATAAAAATAAATACAATAAAAAATAAATAAATAGTAAAATAATAATAAATAAGTAAATAAAGAAATATCAGTAAAAAAAATAAATAAATACCAAATAATAATAACCAACAAATTAACAGTAACTAAAAATAAAACAAATAAAAAGATATATACACAAACAGACATGTCCTTATCAGACTGAACTGGCTTATATACACCTCGATAGCTGGCTTTGTAATACCAGTGGCTTTGTATGTAGCTCAGTGCCTTGGCAAATAGTGTAAGTGTAAGATTGTTTGACAGTGGCTTAGTGACTGGATTGGCAGCAGCTTGGCAGGTGACTTAAGCTCCTATCCTTGACAAGCTTTGCTCTCTCCATGACTATTTTCAAAGGCCACAGAGATGATCAGGTGGGTTCTTGAGTGTTTCTCCCGTTAATAATGTAGAAATCTTATTATTCTGTCACTAGAACTGTAAGAACACCTTGAAAACCTGTGTCACTTCAATTAGAGCCTTTGTGATGATAAAAAACATCCTTGAAAACCCATGTCACTTTAATTAGAGCCTTTGGAACACTAAAAACACCCTTGAAAACCCATATCACTTCAACTAGAGCCTTTGGAACTCTAAAAACACCCTTGAAAACCCATGTGACTTCAACTAGAGCCTTTGGAACCCTAAAAACACCCTTGAAAACCCGTGTCACTTCAAGAAGAGCCTCTTGAGTGAAGTTTGAGTGTGAGCAGAAGTGTTTAGTGGCTTAGTGGCTTAGGCTTAGGAATATTCAAGCCAGGACACACTCACCTTGTCCAAGCCACAGTCCTTGAGCAGATCGGCCAGCTGTGGCAACGTCAGGAAAAGGGTCTGTACCACCACCACCACCACCACCATGCAAACCAAGAAGCACCAAACACATGCAAGGGAAACAAGACACGGGTCAGCAACACACACACCCACACACACATCGTTTCACACACCAAGGTTACAAAGACCAAGTGTTGCTTGTTATTTACAGGGGCACATGAAGGGTTAGGTTAGGTTGTGTTTTTTTGGGTTGTTTTGTGTTGTTTGTGTTGTTGCTAGATTAGGTTGTGTAAAGTTAGGTTTTTCTGGTTGCTGTTTTGTGTTGTTGCCAGATTTTTCAGTGTCATTTGTAGTGATCAAGTTTTTTAGGTTACCGTTACAATTTGAGGTATTTATTGGGACACGTGTAATGTTGGGTTAGGTTGTGTTTTCCAGGTTATTTTTTTGTTATCAAATTTGAAATACTATTTATTGTGGGATCAAGTTATCTTTTTTTATTTTTTTGTGTTTCTGTAAGATTTCCAGTGTTATTTACAGTGAAAATTGTTGCTGTTTGTGTTTCTTTATGATGTCTAATGTTATTGAAAGTGCAGATAATTATTTTTTTTGTATTTGTTAGATTTCCAATGTAATTTAAAGTGGAGGTAGTTATTGTTTGTGTTACTATGAGATTTCCTATGTTATTTGTTTGTGTTTCTGTAAGATATTCCTTGTTACTAGAAGTGGAGGTGGTTATTGTTTGTGTTACAATTAGCTTCTCAACATTACGCACAGGGAGGGTAGAGTTAGCATACAACAAGTTAGCTTAAGGTCCTTTGTCCTGGAGGTAGAAACCTTTGTGTTATATTAGTTGGGATTTAAACAATGGGGTTAGTTTTTAGTACACAGAGATTATAATCATCACTTATGCATTAGAGAGACTGGCCAAGGGAAGAAAGTGACAAGAAAAGGCTCAATCATTATACTGTTCCCCAAATCAATGAGATCTCAGAGAAAAGGTAATGGAAATGAGATCCAAAACAAAGGCCAATGTTTTTGGTGTGTTGATGCCCAAAGTAATGTATAGAGGTAGTGGTCACCTTATAATAGACTAGTTTCCCTCAGAGTGCTTAACAATACTACAGGGACTGCCATGTGTAGGTCTGATGGCTCCCTGAAGCTCCCCTTATGTTTTTATGTTCTTAATTCAGACACGATTCACTTAAGGATTCACTCAAACTTTTGGCATGAGAAGATATGTCAATAATAGATAATACATACATACATACATATATATATATATATATATATATATATATATATATATATATATATATATATATATATATATATATATATATATATATATATATATATATATATATATATAAATAACAATTTTCTTATAAGCTAGTTTCAATTTATACAAAATACTGGAATTTCTGCAAGACAAAAATAATATCAACTATGTATGTGCATTTCCTTATGAACTAAGAGTTTCAATCCATAGAACATTCACTTAAAATGCAAAAATTTATGCATGATGAAAAAAATATCAACTGTATGTATATATAAATATATATATGAATTTCTTTAAGAGGTACTTTTAATTCACACAAGACAAGACACTTAAATTTATGCATGACAAAAAGAATAAGCAACATGTGCAACTTTCCTTATGTAATAGTTTTAGTTCATACAAAATTCACACAAGATATTTCAATTTCTGCATCACAAAAAAAAGTATGCATTGTAATTTCTGCATAAAAAAAAAACTATGAATGCAAATTTTATGAAGTAATCTTAATTCATACAGGATTCACTTAAGGGCCTGAATTTCCGCAAGACAAAAAACAAATATGAACTATGATTGCAAATTTCCTTATGAGCTGAAATTTCAGCATGACAAAAGACATACGAGAACAAAAAAAAAATAAAACAAAATAAAAAAATAAATGAATGACACAACCCTCTCAATAAATGCGTGACACAACCCTCTCATGCCAGCCTCTGCCACAATGTCCTACTTTTTTTTTTATGTAAGAGAAGCATAGGACAAAGGCAACAAAACTTATACAAAGAAAAATGAAAGAAAAAGGCCTATTGAGGTGCCAGCCCACAAAGAAGAGAAGAAAAGCCGAAAGGATTAACTAAGAAGAGAAGCCAAAACTACCACCACCACCACCACTACTATCACCACCGCCACCACACAGAAATAAACTAAGAGCCGTATTCAGAAACACTTTGCTCTCTCACCACGATCATTTTCAAAAGCTACAGAGATGATTAGCCAGGTTCTCAAGAATGTTTCTCCTGTTAATAATGTACAAAACTTCTTAATCTGTCACTAGAACCATAAAAACACTCTTAAAACCCATGTAACTTCATTTACAGCCTTTCGAAGTAATGGAGGTGCAGCAGAAGTGTTTCAGAACAGTCCTAACACCACCACTACCACAACACCACACCAGGCAGCATCTCCGCCACACAAGAGCATCACAATATCACGTTTCACAGGTACAGCCACACACTGCACAGCTGGGAGTGGTGTAAGGGGGGTCAAACAAGAACAAGACACCAGCACTGGGTTGTTATACTGTACCAGCAGCAAGAACACTGTATTCAAGGTAGTGTTATGTTAAAAGGCATGAAGGAAAGTTAAAATCAATGCACTCTAGGACACTTCCATGTTTTGATCAAGTATTACCAACTAGCATAATTTCTACAGCAGCCCACCATTACTGCCAACACACACACACACACTTGTACTGCTTTTTGTGGCATCTTTTAGTGGTCATTAAGCAGCTGCACCTTCCCAGAGACCAACAGGATGACAATATGAACAAGGAACAGTGTCACTCAGTACTTTCCAGCAACTCATGATGATAGAAACACAACAAAGAAGTGACAAGTGTGGAAGTAACAAGTGTGGAGGCCTGAATATCTGCACACACCAGCCAGCCATCTCAGCATCAAGGGGCATGACAGAAACAAGAAAAAAAGGACACCATCATTTAATATTTTTAGTGTGTGCTGATGATGATAGAAACAACAGAATGGCAATGGGGTCAAAAAAAAAAGACACCATCACTTAATACTACCAAAGAAACAACATAACGACAGCAGGGAAAAGAAAAAAAAATGACACCATCACTTTATACTTTTTGGCATCAACTAATGACAACATGAACAATATGACAGGAACAATGAACAGCATTAGCCAGAACTTCCCAGCATCCACTGATGATAACAGCAACAAAATGATGATAGGAACAAGAGACAGCCAGGAACATCACTGCTCAATATCTCTTAAGTGTCCGACAGAAACAAAATGACGACACAGAACCCTTAAGAAACAATAATTAACATCACCACACACTACCTTTAATCATCTCCCAGAAAAACAAATGATGACAGGAACAAGAAACAGCAAGAAACAGCACCACTCAGTACCTTTGTTCGTCATCTGCCTGCCAATGACAATACAAACAATCAAATAGCAGAACCAAAGAACAGCAACAAGTATGAAGAACCTGAATACCTGCCTGTGTGCTTGGAAGGTTAAGAAAACATGACCAGAGCAGCCAAAGGAACAGACATCCTCTAGTGACAACAGAAACAAAGAAAAGACAAGTATGAAGAACCTAAATACCTGCCTGTGTGCTGAGAAGGTTAAGGAAACATGACCACAGCAGCCAAAGGAACAGACATCCTCTCACAACATCAGAAACAAAGAACAGACAAGTATAAAAGACCTGGATATCTGCATGTGCCAGCCAGCCATCACTGCACCAAAAGGCAGCAAGGAGGCATCAGTAAAGCTCAACTAACCAGCCTGACTCACAACACACTCACCTGAGACAAATGCTTATTGGCATCAGGTCGAGAGCCGCCAGACGCGCCACTGGAGGCCGAACTCTCTGACGACAGCATGGAAACATTGTCGCTGAATGCTGAATCATTGTCTGGGCTGTCTGTGCGGCCTGGGGGGGAGGAGAGATGGAATGATTGATTGAGGGACAGTGAATTTAGGAGCTGTTAGGTACACAAGCTGGAAAAGATTGAGGATTGAGTGACTGAAGGAGCTGAAAATTTGTGTAAAACTGACTTACTGATTTATTGATTGGTAAATAAATTAAGAATGATAATAAAGTGGAGAATCATTACAAACTACTAAATGATAATGGAGTGAAGGAAAAAGAAGTGGAAAATGTTAATGGAGTAAATGATAATGAAATGAAGAATGATGAAACAACTGAATGTGTGAGAGCCTTACCCATTGTAGTTATAGAAAATAGCAAATAACATCAAATAGACAATGGTAATGAAGCAGAAAAAGATAAAGATGTAAATAAGAGACAAGGAACAAACCAAACAAAGTAGAAAATGATAATGAAGCAAAAAATAATAATGAAGTGAAAAATGATAAGTCGACAGTGATAATGAACCAGAAAATAGCAACAACAACAACAGAGACAAGAGACCAAAAATAAACCTTACTCAGTTAAACAAAAAAAAAAAAAAAATAAATAAATAAATAAATAAAATAAAAAAAATAAAAACTACAAAGATAATAATAATGAAGCAGAAAATTATGAGAGAGAGAGAGAGAGAGAGAGAGAGAGAGAGAGAGAGAGAGAGAGAGAGAGAGAGAGAGAGAGAGAGAGAGAGAGAGAGAGAGAGAGAGAGAGAGAGAGAGAGAGAGAGAGAGAGAGTAGAGAATGATATAATGAAAGAGAAAACTGTAAAGAAGTGAATAACGGAGACAAGCAACAAACCAGGACAGCCTTACCCATAGTGGTGGCAGACACATCAATCTCCATATTAAGAGGCTCCAGTTTAGGTCTGCTACTGTTCCCCGAGTTGCTGCGGGAGTGTGTCTGTCGCTGTGGCTGCTGCTGCTGCTGCTGTGGTGCCTCCCCGTGAAGCTGTGGTGGCTGCATCTGCTGTGGCTGCTGCTGTTTGGGCTGCATCTTGTCTGAAATGTCACAGTCGGTTACCTCGTTGCTGTGGCTGTGAGCTAAGCTGTGTATTGATTGCTGTTCATTATTTAGTCTTGTCTTGTAGATGCTTGGATTAGGTTCAATGCTGTGGTTATTTTGTTGTTCTTTTTTATTGATTTTTACAGACTGCTGTTCATTATTCTGTCTTGTCTTGTAGATAGAAAGTGTCTGGGTTAGGTTCAATGCTGTGGTTATTTTGTTGTTTTTTTCACTGATATCTATAGTGAAAAATATTTGCTTAGGCCCATAGGAAAATAGAATATTGGGTTGATTTTATATTTTTTTTAGCCAGCAAAAAAAAAATAAATAAAATAAATAAATAAATAAATAAATATATAAATAAATAAATAAATAAATAAAAATAAAAAAAATAAAACAATACGTTGATTTTCTATGTTTTAGCTAAGGAAAAGAATAAAAGGTTTGTTTTGTATTTTTAACCTACAGAGCCTACTATTTAAGAGTGCAGTACAAAAAAAAAATTCTCTCTCTCTCTCTCTCTCACCTAACTATCTATTTCTCTCCCTGGCCTGTGGTTTAGTGAATGAGAAAGAGAGATAAGTAAAACATTCTCTAATCTCTTAACCACCTCTTTCTCTCCCTGACCTGAGTTAAAGAGAGAGAGACTCCTTGCCTTCACATAAGTAAGGATATTGATTCCTCTTCATAATTCACTTTGATCTCTCCACACGCCCAGCCTAAGTTTGCCTGCCTCACACACCCAGCTTACGTTTGCCTGTCTACATAATGGTGTGTGTCTTTGTGACTCTTTGAAGTGTTCGTTTCAACCCGTTACCTGTCTATTTGTTAATTAAGTGGGGTATGTTTGTTTTTATTATTAATGTTATTTATTTATTTGTTTATTTTTTAT
>NC_087191.1:8219466-8224466 GCF_035594125.1 Scylla paramamosain
GTGATGACAGTGATAGTGACATGATAATAATGTTGACAGGCATGTTATTTAGCCTTACGATAATGACACACACAACAACAACAGTGACAGTGACAATGACAGTGATAATGAAGGGGTGATATAATGAACAACAGATAAAAGGTCAGATAATTAGCAGGAATGAAGGTCAGCAGTAATAACATAATGACAGCTAACAATGGGAGGGGTGATTAGATGCGCGGAGGTCGTTAGTGGTGCCTTGGGATAACTAGCGTCATCTCCATGCAATAAGAGAACCGTACAGCGACTAACGGCCAGGCAATCTATAATCTGTATGCAATGATAGGGTCAGTTAATTAGTATTCTATCACAGCCTGTAGTTTATGTGCGAGTTGGTGTTTCAGATGAGAGTGTGGATAAGATAAGGAGTGTGTGTGTGTGTGTGTGTGTGTGACTGTTAGTTTATTGCTATTTAGATTGTTCGGTTCAGTTTTAAGGCTTTGTATGTTATCTAGCTTAATTAGTATTCTCAGTAATCTCTAGTGACTTATGTGCAATTCAGTATTTAAAAGAGATGTGTTGATAAGATTTGGGGTTTGCGTGTGGTGTTTGTTGCTTTGTTTATGTGAATTGTTTTGTTTTAAGGTTGTGTTTTTTTTTCTCTCTGTTTTCTCGTTTAATCAGTATTCTATCACAGCCTCCAGTAAAGTGTGTGTGATTTGGTGTTTTAGAAGGTGTTGATAAGATAAAGGATGTGTGTGGTGTCTGCTAGTTTATTTATGTGTATTGTTTTGTGTTAAGAATGTGTTTTTTTTCTGTTTTCTGTGTTTCTATGTTTTCTTGTGTGTAATTCAGTATTTCAGACTAGACGGGTTGGTAAGATAAGATATGTGTGTGTGTGTGTGTGTGTGTGTGTGTGTGTGTGTGTGTGTGTGTGTGTGTGTGTGTTTGTTGGTATACTTATATGTAGAATGTTTTGTTACAAGGGTTTTCTATGTTTTCTAGCTTAATCAGTATTCTCAGTAACCTCTAGTGACTTACGTGTGATTCAGTATTTTGGATGAGTGGACAAGATATGGAGTTAGTTAATCAATATTCTATCATAACCTTCTGTAACTTATGTGTGATTATCAGTACGAGTATTTCAGACACAAGATGCATTGATAAGGTATAACAAACAGAACATTTCTTTTTCATCACACCCACAAAGTATACCAAGACATTTTATTTTTTTGTCTCACACTTGTAAACCACACAAAGGCATTTATTTTTGCACTGCACCACCAATTACATATTAAACTGGCAAAGCACTGAAGGCCAATCCCTTTTTCTTTCTTGTTAGCAGTTGTAAAGATTTCCCACGATGCTTTTAAGGCAGTGAATATATTACATCGCTTGAAAGGTAACCTGTGCTTTCAATTAACAATGAGGTAAGTTCACAGGTGTTCAAATTAATTGGTATGACTAGTGTATAGATGTTTGTCTTATTGATGTTCCTATGCACGTTTGTATTAGTCACAACAACAGTCAAGGCTGAGAAAAACAAAATGCATATTGCTGTGAAGGGATTAAGGACTGTGAGAGCTTAACCTGTGCTTTTAAATAACAAAGGGAATATGTATATAAAACTGAGAATGCATGAATAGTGTATACATGTTTGTATTTTGATGATGTAAAGTTAATAGGTGTATGAATGCACAGGAATGACTGGTGTAATGATGTTTGTATCTTTCACAGTCCTATGTACTCTGTTAATCCTCTGAATGCCACTTGTTACAACTTTCCCTAATTACCAATCACTCTGAGACATCTTTACTTGTTCTACAGCCACATCCAATCTTTGAACTGGGAAGAAATTGCAATATGTATTCTTTTCATCCACAACTTTCTTACAGATGTTTATAACGACTTGATGCATTGCTTCTGCTGCTACTAATTTTGTGTCACAGTGAGATGGTTAATATTAATGGTAAAAACAGTTAAGATTACCCAAAAACTCACTTGAGTCTTCATTATCATCTTGACCTCACATTGGACTTTTAATATCATGGTACAACTTCATAATTTCTAGACACCACTGGCAGCTGGAGTGAAGGAGGGCCTCATCAAAGCCTTGTATAGTGAGTGCAGCTGTATTCCCACTGATCTAGGGTACCCTGGTGAAGTAATCTCTCCAACTGTCATTTGCAGGTAAGGTTAATTAAGTTGTGATGAAGGTTTTCAGATATTAATCCTGAAATTACCAAGTCTTCTTCTTGAGCTTAGTACAGGTTATGCTCGGTTAGGTTAAGTTAGATTACATTAGGTTAGGCAGGTAGAGTTAAGATAGAGAAAGAACAGCAAGATTCACCAATTTTTCAATTGCCTTTTTCTTTTCTTAATATCTACACCCTCCTATCTATCATCACTTCCTTAAAAGAATGTAAGAAAAATAAAATATAAAGAAAGGAAGGAAGGAAAGAAATACAAAAAAAGACAATAGAGAAAAGGAAGAAGGAAGGAAGGAAGGAAGGAAGGAAGGATGGAAGGAAGAAAAGGAAGGAAAGAAGGAAAACAAGAAAGAAGAAAAACCAGGAATAAAAGGTATGGAAAACATACAAAATAAGACTGCTGGTTCTAGCTCAAGTGTGTGTGTGTGTGTGTGTGTGTGTGTGTGTGTGTGTGTGTGTGTGTGTGTGTGTGTGTGTGTGTGTGTGTGTGTCAAGTAAAGGTTAGATAAAAAAAAATAAATAAGTAAATAAAAAAGAGAGACCATACAATGAAAATATAACAATAGATTAGAGAAGAAACAAAGATACTGACAAGGAGTGTAAGAATCTAGTGGTTCGTGTGTGTGTGTGTGTGTGTGTGTGTGTGTGTGTGTGTGTGTGTGTGTGTGTGTGTGTGTGTGTGTGTGTGTGTGTGTGTGTGATGCTGGTTGCCCGCGCAGTGCCACTCAAGGCAGAACCAGCGGAAGCTCCCGCACCGCCCCCCTCCTCCTCCGCTGCAGTGCCCGTGCCCAGTACAAGCGGTAATAGAAGGGGATAGAACCACACTTTTTTTTAGCCTGGCAATAAGGGAAAAAAAGAAAAGGTCCACCTACCCACTCACCGAGCCCACTTGCACCTTGCCGGGCGGGTTTGTTACGCTCACCCCTCAAACGATAACTATACAAATCAAGACTGCAAATTCATGGAAAAAAAAAAAAAAAGGGAAAGACAACAGGAAACAATATTATAAAAAAAAGAGAGAATGCAGAATTGAGGCGAAAAACCTAACGGGTCGAAGAGTAAAAAATGACAACAGAAAATAAAATAAAACAATAGAGTAAGGGAGAAACATACATATTGCGAAGCAGCGGCGGGAGGTTCCGGGTCGAAGTCAGCAGTAAAGGCATCGATCTCAGCCAGCACAGCATCGATAGCCGCCGTGTCCACCGCCCCGCCCCCCTCGCCCCTGCTGATGGCCATGGCTCTTGCGTCACCACCACCCACTTGTTATCCACCCAACACACGCTCCCCCTCTCCAATTACACCGCTGGAATATAAGGCCACACTAATGCTGCAGCCAGTCACTCACTCACACTTGGCTGCGTCGCGGGGTTGTGTGGGTATGGTGCTTTGAATGAGGTCATTTTTGTTTCGTCTTTGGAGGAGTTTCTAGTTACCCTTACGGTTCAGTTTTTGTTTTCTGTTGAGGGTTTGGTTAATACAACACGATGCTAGAATGTGAAATAAATGAATTAATCGTAAATAAGGTGCCTTTCGTTGTATTGGTTTCTAGAGTATTTTGGTTTCTAATTAGAGACTTTTCCAGTTTCAAGCAATTTTCAGATGGTTTCTTTTAATTACCTTCCTTATTTTTGGTTTCTTATAATCAATATTCCATTCACGTTTCAAGCAAAGTTTTTGATCTGGTCTGTTTATTATTATTCTTTTCAAGCTTTGGTTTCTAATTCCTGACAGTTTCAAGCAGTCTTCATACGTTTTCCTTACAGTTCACCACTTTCTTTTCATTACGAGGTATCACTTGCCTATTACAATACAAACAGGAACACGGGAGATGAAGGAGGAGGAAAATCCGGGAGAGGGAGAGCGGAGGACAGGGCTGTAATCTCATTAAGTAAGCCACCCTCCTCCACTCCTCCACCCGGGTAGCAACAGGCACTCGGTCACTACACCTCCACTTCCCTCCACCTCTCAAACAGCCTGAGGAGAGGAGTGTAAGTGTGTGTAAGTGCGCGTATGTGTATGTAGAGTCCAGCCAGGCGCGTAACGGTACTTGTAATGGACACTGTGGTCTGGTCACGGTAGCTGGCAGTGAGTGCTTGTGAAATGGAGTCACGTACACACGCTCATCACACTCCTTCCTTCCTTCTTTCACCTCCACGCCTGCTACACTTCACTTTTCTGTTACCCCGAGCGTTACTTTGAGGTATCTGGGATATGACGAGGCTTCGTGAGGGTACAGTGGGCTAACCTGCCTGCCAGCGTGGAGCTAAACCTACTACTACTAACTACGACCATTCCCTCCGCCTCCTCCCCGCGTCCTTGCCAGCAGGCCCCAACATCGCCATTTCACTGCCATTTTGCGTTCTAACCCACACACGCCTACACCACTCCCCCATATCATCCATCTTAGCACTACATGTCATATTTTCACCGAGCTGATCGTACTGTGGTGAAATTGAGGCCGAGATGTTGGTGTGAGGCGCGAAAAATGAGGGTTATAATAGCAGAAGGAGGCAACCCGCGGCCCTGTGACGGCGTGTGACGTCACGAAAGTGGCGGCAGGCTGGTGCACAGCTGACTGACTCACGATCCTCGCCTCTCTGCCTCCTCCTCCTCCTCCTCCTCTTCACTCTACTATAGTTGTAAGATCAGTAGATATTTTCGCTTTACAATCTTGTTACTATGTACTCTATCTCCTCCTCTTCTTCCTCTTCTTCAATCGTAGTAGTTGTAGTAGTAAGATCAATAGAAATCTTCGCTTTACGATTTCTTCTATCAACTTTTTTCGTGTTTTATCTCAACTTGTCTCGT
>NC_087191.1:8256966-8261966 GCF_035594125.1 Scylla paramamosain
GAGAGAGAGAGAGACCACGCCCATTTCACGCAAGGTCACTCGTGTCACGTGACTGATATCATCCTTTTTACCTTCCGCCCATTATGATATGAAGGTGTGTGTGTGTGTGTGTGTGTGTGTGTGTGTGTGTGTGTGTGTGTGTGTGTGTGTGTGTGTGTGTGTGTGTGTGTGTGTGTGTGTGTGTGTGTGTGTGTGTGAGGTGAAAGGTATATTAAGGGAGAAGAAAGGAGGAGGAGGAAGAGGAGGGGAAGAAGTACAAGAAGAAGAAGAAGAAGAAGAAGAACAACAACAACAACAACAACAACAACAACAACAACAAAGCATAATAACCTTAAATTTTTCCCTTTTTCTCTTCTTTTTCTTCTTCAACTCTCTCTCTCTCTCTCTCTCTCTCTCTCTCTCTCTCTCTCTCTCTCTCTCTCTCTCTGAATTATTCCTCCACCCTACCCTGTTCTGTCTGACCTTTACCGGCAAGTTCATCTCTCTCTCTCTCTCTCTCTCTCTCTCTCTCTCTCTCTCTCTCTCTCTCTCTCTCTCTCTCTCTCTCTCTCTCTCTTTAACTCACTTTCCATTTCATTCGTTCACGTCACAAAATTTACTTACATGTGTTTTTTTTGTCTTTCTTTCTTTCTTTCTTTCTTTTCTTTCTTTCTTTTTTTTACACATTTGATGCATTTTTCATGTATTTATTTAAGAATTCCAGTTCTTTTAGTTTTTCTATTTATTTGTTTATTTATTTATTTATTTTTTTTACATCCTATTTCTCCATCAGTCTGCATGTCTGTCTAAGGATCGTACCCCCCTCCCTGTCTCTCTCTCTCTCTCTCTCTCTCTCTCTCTCTCTCTCTCTCTCTCTCTCTCTCTCTCTCTCTCTCTCATCAATCCTATGCTAATGTTTCATCTAATCTAAGTATCACACGATTATATGTTGTAGTTTTTTATATATCATAATTTTCAAAGTAGTCCACAAACAACATTTTTTTTTAATAAATCCTAAATCTTACAAAACCATTTTTTTCGTATTTTTAAAGATTATAAATTATCTTTTTATTTTCTTATTTTTCATCCTTCAAAAAGATACTACATTTTTTTTTTCATATTTCAATAAATCCTCAGTCTTATACAACCTTTTTTTTGCGCATTTTTTTTAAAGATTGTGGATTTATTTTGTATTTTTACCCTTTAAGAATTCAAGATGGCTTTTTTCTTATCTTTTTTTTTTTAAGTAACACAACTTTTCCCACCCTTCAAGATATCTACATAACTTCATTTTTCATTACTTTAAGCGCTTTTCATCCTTTAAAAAAAAAACACATTACTTTTTTTTCATTATCTTAAGTTACAAGACTCCTTTTCATTCTGTCAGACACCCTACCGCATATTCTTTTCACAATCTTTAAAGGAACAAGAAATTTTCATCCTTCGATAGACCATAGACAACATTTTCATTAATTTAAAGTACTAATTTTTTCTCTTCTTTATTTCACCCTTTACGATTTGCACTTTCTTTTTTTCCTTTTCATTTCTGAGGTCTCTATATGATTTTTTTTTTGTTTTGTTTTGTCACATTCAAAGTTTATAATGTATCTTGTTTTTTAATCCCTTATAAAATCTTACACAATCTTTTTTTCATTTACTTATTTTACTTTCATCCTAATTGTATTTTTATTGTACTGTATTTTATCATTCAGTTCACCGTCGTTCACACCAATCACCACCACCTTCACAACCTTCACCTCCTACTTAATCCCACATTCCTCTATTCAATTTACACTCACCTCTCCATTTATCATTTCTTTCCCACTGTTATTCACCTCACTCACATTTCCTGCCCATATATCGTTCTTATTTCACGTGTTTTAATTCAGTTTATATTTTTTCTGCCTACTTTCCTTCTTTTTTTTGTCTTAGTTATATTTGTTAATGAAGGAGTGTTAATGAAAGCAGTGAATGAAGTGTTAAATCTTCCCTCTTCTAACACACACACACACACACACACAAATATTTTCATCTCTTCTATTTGTTTTTTTTTTCATCTTTTCTTGACTTTTCTTCCCCATCAATACAAAAACTACACAATATTTCTTCTATTTCCTTTCACCATTTCCCTCCCGTCCATCACAGACACTCAATTTCCTTCTCGTCCATCTCCACTTCTCTATTCCACCTCCACTTTTTCCCACTATGCAAATTTTCATCATAACTGACAAAAAAATAATACCTTTTCTTATTTTCCTATTTTCACAATCCTATATTCCTTTGAACTTTCATTTTCTTTCTTTTTTCTTCCTTTCTTTTTTTTTACAGAAACCTAAATTTTTCTTAACCTTTTTCTTTTTTTTCTTACTTTTCTTTCCTATTTTCTTTTTTTTTCATAATCCTTTGTATTTTGCAAGAATCCTTCAGTCCTCCAGTGCAGTCCTTCAGCTAGGAGCGCGCGCACACACACACGCACACACACACACACACACACACACACACACACACGCACACCTTCTCTCCTCCTCCTTCCTCCAGCCACTTCAGAGGTAGACTCCCTCCAGCACCTCTCTCTCTCTCTCTCTCTCTCTCTCTCTCTCTCTACGTCGGGAGAATCAATGTAACCTTGAAACTCCTGCAACTGCGGTTCTCTCTCTCTCTCTCTCTCTCTCTCTCTCTCTCTCTCTCTCTCTCTCTCTCTCTCTCTCTCTCTCTCTCTCTATCTGCAATACTGTCATTCTATTTCTCCGTCTGTCTGTGGATCGGTCTCTCTCTCTCTCTCTCTCTCTCTCTCTCTCTCTCTCTCTCTCTCTCTCTCTCTCTCTCTCTCTCTCTCTCTCTCTCTCTCTCTCTCTCACCTCTCTTTTATCTGCAGTGCCACCGCCTTCTTCATCTCTCTCTCTCTCTCTCTCTCTCTCTCTCTCTCTCTCTCTCTCTCTCTCTCTCTCTCTCTCTCTCTCTCTCATTAACCATTTCCTTTCCCATCTATCACCCCCTCATCTCTCTCTCTCTCTCTCTCTCTCTCTCTCTCTCTCTCTCTCTCTCTCTCTCTCTCTCTCTCTCTCTCTCTCTCTCTCTCTCTCTCTCTCTCTCTCTTTGCTGGAGTTATAAATACGTGCCATTATCGCTTTGAAGGAAGGAAGGAAGGAAGGAAGGAAGGAAGGAAGGAAGGAAGGAAGGAAGGAAGGGAGGGAAAGGAGGAGGGGGAGGAAGAGAGAGAAAAGATGCAGAAGAAAAATAGGATGATGAAGGAGGGAAAGTGGATGAATGAATGAAGGAGGAGGAGGAAGAGGAGGAGGAGGAGGAGGAGGAGGAGGAGGAGGAGGAGGAGGAGGAGGAGGAGGAGGAGGAAGACTATAAATAGATGAAGATAAAAATGAAGGAGAGAAAAATAAAAGGGAGGTGATGAAGATGGGAGGAGGAGGAGGAGGAGGAGGAGGAGGAGGAGAAGGAAATGACGAATGGAGGGAGGGAGGAAGGAATGAAGGAGGGGAAAGAAGGAAAGGCTGAAAAGTTATCACACACATACACACACACACACACACACACATAGTAGTAGTAGTAGTAGTAGTAGTAGTAGTAGTAGTAGTAGTAGTAGTAGTAGTAGTAGTAGTAGTAGCAGTAGTGGTAGTAGTAGTAGTAGTTTCCATCATCGTTAACATTATTCTTTTCTTTCCTTCTTCGTGTGAAAGTTATTAATTTATTTTCCTTCTTTCCTTTTCCTTCCATAAACAAATAATAATAATAATAATAATAATAATAATAATAATAATAATAATAATAATGATAATAATAATAATAATAATAATAATGATAATAATAATAATAATAATAAGTAAAATAAAAATCAAACCTTACATTTATTTACTCATTATTTTTTCCCCTTTTCCTAACTCATTATTACCACTTTTTATATATTTTCCCTTTTTCCCTTAATGTGAACTTTTCCTCCCGTTGTTATGAGAAAAAAATATTTTGTTTTCACTTCATCACCTTCCTCTTCCTTCCTTCCTTCATTCCTTCCTTCTTTCCTTTTTTTAAGATTCAGTAGTATTATTCTTTCTTTCCTTTCTTCCTTCCTTCCTTTCTTCTTTTTTTATTCTATATTTATTTTCTCCTTTTCTTGTTTCAGGATCTAAGGATAATTTATTTCATTTCCTTCATTTCTCCTTCATTCTTCAATTTTTTCCCATGATTCTATAGTTTATTTTTTATTTCCTTCCTTCCTTCCTTCTTTTCTTCTTCCTTTTAATTCCACACTTTCTTTTCTTATATTTTTCTTCTCCTTTCTATTTAATTTCCGAGTCTTATTTAATCTTCTTCCTTCTTCTCCTCTTCGTATCCTTCTCTCTTTATTATCTCCTGTTATCTTCTTTCCTTCTTTTCTGATATAACACTATTCGTCATTATTCCTTTATTTCCTTTTCTTCCTCGGTTCTCACTATCATTATCATCATTACTCTTCTTCTTCTTCTTCTTCTTCTTCTTCTTCTTCTTCCTCTTTTTGCTCTCTACGCTTTTATTTGATTCTATTTTTGTTCTTATCTTTCTTTCTTTTCTTCTTAGTTTCATTGTTCATTTGTTTTTTTTTTTTTTTTTTGTCTTCTTCTTCCACACCATCATTATTATTGTTTGTCTTGTATTCTTCCTTCTTTTGCTATCTACGATTTTTATTACTATTATTCTTCCCCTCTTTCGTATTTCAAACAGTTATCATATCTTCCTTCCTTCCTTCTTTATTGATATTTTCTTATTTTTTTATTTTATTTCTATTTTCTTTCTTCCTTCATCCTTATTTCACATTATCATTATTATTATTATTATTTCCATCACCTTCTTTCCTTCCTTCCTTCGTCTTTCACAATAACATCACAATTTCCTTCATTCCTTCACCATCATCTCATTTCCTCCCTTCCTTCTTTTCACAAACACGAACACACGCACACACGAACGATACCAACACTAAATCCGGATTCTAAGTCACTAATCCGGATTCTCTCTCTCTCTCTTGCGCACGTAAC
>NC_087191.1:8291966-8296966 GCF_035594125.1 Scylla paramamosain
TCTCTCTCTCTCTCTCTCTCTCTCTCTCTCTCTCTCTCTCTCTCTCTCTCTCTCTCTCTCTCTCTCACTCAGCCCTCTCCCTCTCTCTCCCTCACGTAGCGCCCTCACTCTATTACCAAGTACAATGCTTATTCTCTCACTTTCTCTATCTCTATCTCATTCTCTCTCACCCTCTTACTGTTAAGATGTCGGTGGTGGTGGTGGTGGTGGTGGTGGTGGTGGTGGTGGTGGTAGTAGTAGTAGTAGTAGTAGTAGTAGTAGTAGTAGTAGTAGTAGTAGTAGTAGTAGTAGTAGTAGTAGTAGTAGTGGCAGCAGTAGTAGTAGTAGTAGTAGTAGTAGTAGTAGTAGTAGTAGTAGTAGTCCCATCATAGGGTACACACCCAATGCCGCTAAGTCCGTCCTTATTGTAAAGCCTGAACACTATGACAGTGCAGTGGATAGCTTCAGTGGCAGTGGAGTTATAATAACAAAGGATGGACAACGGCATCTGGGTGCTGTCATCGGAACAGAGGAGTTCAAGAAGGAGTACATAGGAGAAAAGGTGAAGGAGTGGATACATGAGGTGGAAGTCCTGTCTGACATGGCCAGGACTGAGCCTCATGCAGCCTACTCTGCCTACACCCACGGCTTGCAGCATCGATGGAGATTCGCCATGCGCACCATCCCAGGCATCAGCCCTCTCCTTGCACCACTGGAGGTCTCGATAAGGAACACCTTCCTCCCAGCGTTACTGAGATACCACACCATCGGAGATGGGGAAAGGGCGCTGCTCGAACTTCCACCAAGACTGGGCGGGATGGGAATCACCTCCCCTGAGAAGTTGGCGACTGTGGAGAACCTCAACTCCCTCAAGCTCACCAGGTCCCTCACAGAGAAGATCATTGCTCAGGACGCACATGGTGAAATAGCCCAAAGTGCAGTCACTGAGCAAGGACGAATTATATCTAGAGATAGGCAACAACATCAACGAAACTGTCTCGAAGACCTGATAAACATCCTGCCTGCAACCACAGTGAGAAAAATCCTCACTGCACAGGAAACGGGAGCCTCTAACTGGCTAACGTCACTGCCCATCAGAGCGAAGGGCTTCAGCCTCAACAAACAAGAATTTGTCGACGCCATTGCTCTGAGGTACGGCTGGCCGATGGAAGGACTCCCCAGTACTTGTGTGTGTGGCTCCCCCAATGACGTCAACCACACCATGACGTGCAAAAAGGGGGGATTCGTATGTATCAGGCACGATGAGGTGAGAGATCTGACCGCCAGCATGCTCAGGGAGGTGTGCCACGATGTCTCCACTGAACCGACCCTCCTGCCGCTAGACGGCGAGCACCTGCGCTACAGAACAGCCAACACCACCAACGAGGCTCGAGTCGACGTCAGTGCACGAGGGTTCTGGACAAGGGGACAGAAAGCATTCATGGACATACGGATCTTTGACCCGATGGCCGCCTGTCACCACGAACTCTCCCTGGAGGCCGCCCACCGCAAGAATGAGCAGGAGAAGATCCGAGCGTATGGGGAGAGAATCCAACACGTTGACCAGGGCAGCTTCACACCTCTGGTCTTCACCACATCTGGCGGGATGGGCTCCAAGGCTCAGTGCTTCTACTCAAGACTAGCCGACCTAATGGCAGAAAAGAAGCACCAGCCAAGGAGCCATGTCGTCGCATGGATGAGGTGCCGCCTCTCATTCTCCCTCCTCAGATCTGCCCTCCTGTGTCTCAGGGGGACAAGGCATTCCACTCCCATACCTGCAGACTTAGGAGGCCTCGACTGTGAGGCTACAGTGGTGGAGAGTGGCATAAGAGTAGATAGAGTAGAGGTAGAATGAATTTATAGTTAACAACTAATGTTTATATTATAGAGTATTAGATATGGTTGGATGCCACAGTCATTAGCGGGAGCTGGGGCTAATGACCTCCAAGTAATGGAGCCCCTAATTGACACATCAATAAACATGGGGTGGAGGTATTTGTAGTAGTAGTAGTAGTAGTAGAAGTAGTAGTAGTAGTAGTAGTAGTAGTAAGGAAGAATACAAAGGAAAGCCAAACAGCAACAGACCTTTTGGTCCTTGCAAGGCTGTTTGGTAACTACTTCTATCTAGCTAGAGGGAAGAGAGACAGGACAGCACAGCAGAAGGCTCCTCCCCACCCACCACTCCCTCCAGCTTGCGTTGGGATGGAGATAACTGGGAAAAGTACCATGCAGTATGGAAACACTGACATGGAATTTTCATAGGAAAGGTTGAAAGGAAGTTCTACTATTCATCCTACGGTGAACTCTATACGCCGGAGGAGGAGGAGGAGGAGGAGGAGGAGGAGGACACATAAAACAAACCATTGACAAAGTGAGATGATGTTGAGCAGGAGGAGGAGGAGGAGGAGGAGGAGGAGGAGGAGGAGGAGGAGGAGGAGGAGGAGGAGGAGGAAGGAAGGAAAGAAGGAAAAACTGAAGTGGAGGGTTAAGAGAAGGAATAATAATAATAATAATAATAATAATAATAATAATAATGATAATAATAATAATAATAATAATAATAATAATAATAATAAAAATAATAATAATAATAATAATAATAATAATAATAATAATATTATTAATAATAATAATAATAATAATAATAATAATAATAATAATAATAATAATAATAATAATAATAATAATAATAATAATAAGAAGAAGAAGAAGAAGAAGAAGAAGAAGAAGAAGAAGAAGAAGAAGAAGAAGAAGAAGAAGAAGAAGAAGAAGAAGAAGAAGAAGAAGAAGAAGAAGAAGAAGAAGAAGAAGAAGAAGAAGAAGAAGAAGAAGAAGAAGAAGAAGAAGAAGGAGGAAAAAAGAGAAAAGAAAGAAGAAAAGATTGAAGAAAGAAAACTAAATTAACACCTCTCTCTCTCTCTCTCTCTCTCTCTCTCTCTCTCTCTCTCTCTCTCTCTCTCTCTCTCTCTCTCTCTCTCTATAAGTGTTTCTAAGTTTTTCTAGGTACACTTCACTAAGCACACTTCACTGTCAGATTGTGTCACTGTACCACTGTATTTCTTTCACTGGGAGAGTTAGAGCGAGAGAAAGTGAGAGAGAGAATGTGTGCTCTCTCTCACTCCAGCCTCTCTACTGTGTGTGTGTGTGTGTGTGTGTGTGTGTTGTGGGGGGTCAGTAGTAAGCCACGTTGTTCTCTCTCTCTCTCTCTCTCTCTCTCTCTCTCTCTCTCTCTCTCTCTCTCTCTCTCTCTCTCTCTCTCCGGTCTGTCCCTTTCCTCCCTCTCCCAGATATCATGTTTCTTCTATTTCCCCTCTTCTCTCTCTCTCTCTCTCTCTCTCTCTCTCTCTCTCTCTCTCTCTCTCTCTCTCTCTCTCTCTCTCTCTCTCTCTCTGCTCTCTCGCTCTCATCTCTTTCCCTTCCTCTTTTCTTTTTGTTCTTTTCACTACTACTACTACTACTACTACTACTACTACTACCTACTACTACTACTGTTACTACTACTACTACTATCACCACCACCATCACCTCAAAACCAAAGCAATGAAATGGGCAAGTTTACCTTAAAACTCTGCCGTTTTCTTTCCATTACAGAGAACGTGAAAATTTCGCGCCAAAACTGTATTTATTTTGAATTTTCTTCCTATTTTAACCTTGAAAATTATTATTGACGTCACATATTATCTGAAGAGAGAAACAGTCTCTCTCTCTCTCTCTCTCTCTCTCTCTCTCTCTCTCTCTCTCTCTCTCTCTCTCTCTCTCTCTCTCTCTCTCTCTCGTTATTTCATGGTAGGTTGAGAGAAGGAGGGAAGGAGGGAAGGAGGAAATGAAAGAAAGGAGCGAGGGAGGAGGGAGAAAGGGAAAGGAAAAAGATGAAGAAAAGAGGGAAGAAAGGAAGGAAGAAGAGAAGAGAAGTGGAGGAAAGGAGGAAATGAAAGAATAAGGTGACAATAATAGTATTAGTAATAATAGTAGTAGTAATAGTAGTAGTAGTAGTAGTAGTAGTAGTAGTAGTAGTAGTAGTAGTAGTAGTAGCTTAATGAGAGAGAGAGAGAGAGAGAGAGAGAGAGAGAGAGAGAGAGAGAGAGAGAGAGAGAGAGAGAGGAAATGGGGAGAGGGTTGACTGAAACGGATGTTGGCATAAAAAAATGCTGAGAGAGAGAGAGAGAGAGAGAGAGAGAGAGAGAGAGAGAGAGAGAGAGAGAGAGAGAGAGAGAGAGAGAGAGAGAGGAAGACGTGAACCAGGGTGCCGTGTTGTACAGATGAGTATGAGGAGGAGGAGGAGGAGGAAGGAGGAGGAAGGAGGAGGAGGAGGAGGAGGAGGAGGAGGAGGAGGAGGAGGAGGAGGAGGAGGAGGAGGAGGAGGTTGTTATGACGTGAACTGATGGAAGACTTGACCTCTCTTCCTAGACTAGAGGAGGAGGAGGAGGAGGAGGAGGAGGAGGAGGAGGAGGAGGAGGAGGAGGAATCATGGTAGGTAAGAGGAGTGGATTAGAGGAAGGAAGAAGAAGGAGAGGAAGAGTAAGGAAGAAGGTACAGGAGGAGGAGGAGGAGGAGGAGGAGGAGGAGGAGGAGGAGGAGGAGGAGGAGGAGGAGGAGGAGGTATAGCACGTGTTTCTGCACCCTCCTCCTCCTTCTCCTCCTCCTCCTCCTCCTGCTTCTCCTCCTCCTCCTCACACGTGTTCATATTTATCACATTTTTTGTCTTCCCTTTAATTTTTTAGAAAGAGAGAGAGAGAAAAAATGTTGAATAAAAATAAGAAATAGGAGAAAAATGAAAAAAAATCGTGAAAATTCTCTCTCTCTCTCTCTCTCTCTCTCTCTCTCTCTCTCTCTCTCTCTCTCTCTCTCTCTCTCTCTCTCGATTTTTAGGTCCCCGGACGAAGGAATGCAAAGAGGAAGGGACAAGGAGGAGGAGAAGGAGGAGGAGGAGGAGGAGGAGGAGGAGGAGGAGGAGGAGGAGGGAACACATGGAGAGGATCATATTACACATCTCTTCCCTTCCTCCTTCTCCTCCTCCTCCT
>NC_087191.1:8334466-8336966 GCF_035594125.1 Scylla paramamosain
TTTATCTTCATCCCTATCTTTATTCTCTTCTCCTTTTCCTCTTTCTTTTTTTCCCTCCTTTAATTATTTTGATTATTTTTTACTATTTTTTTTCATCATTTCTCATGTTTTGTTTCATTTTCTCATTTTCCTCTTTCTCTTCTTCCTCTTCCTCCTATTTTCTCATTTCTTCTCCTCCTCCTTTTTCTTCTCTTTATTTTAATTATATTCCTTTTGTATCGTTTTTTTTTGTTATTCATTTTCTTCTACCTCTTCCTTCTCTTTCTCTTCTTCCCTCCTCCTCCTCCTCCTCCTCCTCCTCGTTATCATTTTTTTTATTTTAATCCTTCAATTCTTATATAATCTCTTAAATGTGCCTGTTCTCCTCCTCCTCCTCCTCCTCCTCCTCCTCCTCTTCTTCTTCTTCTTCTTCTTCTTCTTCCTCCTCCTCCTCTTCTTCCTCCTTATTTTTTTACTTCATTCCTTCATCTCTACTATCGTTTAATTCTTCCTATCTTCCTCCTCCTCCCCCAACTCCTCCTCCTCCTCCTCCTCCTCCTCCTCTTGGGCCGAGAAGAGTCAGCCCCGAAACGTTCACAGGACAAGTCGATCTGGCCACGCCCACCCGCACACGCACGCACACACACACACACACACACACACAATCTTTCCCACAACAATAATAATAATAATAATAATAATAATAATAATAATAATAATAGATAAATAAAAGTATTGATTATAAGTTTTGAGTGAGTTAATAATAATAACAATAATAATAATAATAACAAACACACTTATAAATTTTCTACTTACATTTTTCGTCTTGGAGAGAACTTGGCACCATCCATAGTAGTAGTAGTAGTAGTAGTAGTAGTAGTAGTAGTAGTAGTAGTAGTAGTAGTAGGTGCTATACCCTAAGCACCCTTACTTATATTCACTTATCCATCCCTTCAGTCACTTATACACAAGCAGAGCAGTGCCATCCCGTCACACACACACACGCACACACACACACGTCAACAAAACACAAATTTCCATCTATTTTTTTCCCTTATTTTCCCCTTCCTTCCTTATCCACTGTCTTTATCATCAATATTTCCGTGTGTCTTATTCATCAACCACACCCCTTGTCCTCCGCTCCGCCAAGTTAACAGGAACACGGTAACAACAACAATAACAATAATAAGATTTAAATCACACCAAAAATTTTCTTCTCTGTGCTTTTTAATTTTCGTCTTTCTAAAAATTTTTGGTCTTATATCTATAAATGTGCTCTAGAGGGTGTAATAAGGCAGCGTTAAGACATCTGGTGTGTTGCTGGGAGCTGCGGCCACACTAGCACCTCAATGTGTCCCTTCAGTCCTCCAGTGTGCTGCAGATAACACATAGTTCACTCACCGGGCGGCGCGCAACCTCCCCTCACCGCGTCATGATATTCACTGAGGTTTCGTCTCCTTCCCCCTGTCCCTCCTCCCAGTGCAGATTGAGTTGCCAGCGTGTGTTTTTGTGTCTTTAGTTACTGATCTTCTGTGGCTTGGTTTGGCCTTTATTTCCCACTAGTTGGGGTCCTGGTGAGGTAAAGGGCGCGGGTGAGGGTGCGGGTGGTGACCTCTGCCTGGTCATGCACGGCCGGGAAGTGACTAAAGCCAGCCACTCGATCAATAGCATACTAGCAGACATATTTCGCATGATCACGGACTAGTCTCTCTCTCTTTCTCTCTCCCTCTCGCTCTCTTTCCCTCTCCCAGTTCCTCTCACCCACTTCTAATAAAACTAGTACCTCTATTTTATCTCCTCCTGCAAATCCAATCACAGCCAAGCCGTCCAAGTATTAATAAATAATAAAACAAAACCATAACACATACTCCCCACACGGAAAAAAGTGGCACTAGGCAACTCAGCCCCCACCCACCAGTGACGGAATGATGACGTCACAAAAGCTAGCCAATCGGGACACCGTTATCCCAGACTAATGACGTCATAAGCACCAGCAGCCAATCACACCGCCGGAAATTGTCAACATTATTTTATGATACAGAAATGAAAGGAAAAAAAGCATAAATTTATCTCCTGTTATCTCTTATCTATGTATTATTGCTCCTGTGTGTGTAATTAGAAGGGAATAAGAGAGAATAGTGAATAAATGACGGGATAAGTTACCATATGGAGAGAGAGAGAGAGAGAGAGAGAGAGAGAGAGAGAGAGAGAGAGAGAGAGAGAGAGAGAGAGAGAGAGTCTTGCTCGCTTTCCCTGCACGAGAGAGAGAGAGAGAGAGAGAGAGAGAGAGAGAGAGAGAGAGAGAGAGAGAGAGAGAGAGAGAGAGGGCAAAAAGGATATAAACGTTTTGTTAATTGTTTAAAAGAAGAAAAGAAGAAGAAGACGAAGAAGAGGAAGAAGAAGAAGAAGAAGAAGAAGAAGAAGAAGAAGAAGAAGAAGAAGAAAAAGAAAAAGAAAAAGAAGAAGAAGAAGAAGAAGAAGAAAGGAAAAAGAGGAAGAGGAGGGGGAGAAGGAAGAAAAC
>NC_087191.1:8346966-8429466 GCF_035594125.1 Scylla paramamosain
TGTGTGTGTGTGTGTGTGTGTGTAAGAGGGTCACTGGCACAGGGCAAGAAGAAAGAGAGGGAGAAAGAAGGTGTATTTAGCTGCCAGTCTGTCAAGGAAGGTTGTGGTGTAGTAGTAGTTACTTTAGGGCTAGATATTTTTTCTTAGTCTTTTTCCACTTTCCAGTTCTTATTTTTAATGTTTTTCCACTTTCCAAACTCTTATTTTTAGTCTCTTGCTTCTTTCCAAAGTCTTAATCTTGTTCCACTTTTGAAACTTATCTTTAATTAATTTCTTTCCACTTTCCAATCTCTTATTTTTTATCTCTTTCCACTTTCCAGTATCATGTTTTTAATCTCTCCACTTTCCAGTCTCTCCACTTTCCAATATCTTATCTTTAATCTCTTTCCACTTTCCAAAAAAATATTTTTTATCTTTAGCTACTTTCAAAATGCTCATTTTTAATCTCTTTCTACCTTCTAAACACTTATATTTTCTTACTTATGTGATTTAGTTATGTAGGCTGTCCTCATATTAATTTCTTTCATACGCATTCATTTCTATATTACATTTTTCCTTCACACTCATTTCTTTCACATCAGTTTCTTTCCTATTCATTTCTACATAACATTTTTTCCTTCACATTTCCTTCTTTCATATTAGTTTCTTTCCTACTCATTCCACACCAACATATCCCTACACTCGCACTGAACACTCTCCCTATCATTCCTAAAACACCACCTAACTTAATCTACATCAACATTTTTTTTTTTCACACTCATTTCTTTTACATCCATTTGTTCTAACACACTCACTTCTACATCAACTATTCCTTATTTCTCCCCTCTGTTCATTTTTACACCAACAATTTCTCTTCCATTCACTTCTGCATTAAAAAAGATCTTTCCCATTCATTCCTACATCAAATTTTCTTTCTTTCACTCTCATTTCTTTCATCCCATTCACTCCTACATCAAATTTTCTTCCTATCACTCT
The DNA here is from genome assembly GCF_035594125.1 of Scylla paramamosain. Classification (NCBI taxonomy): domain Eukaryota; kingdom Metazoa; phylum Arthropoda; class Malacostraca; order Decapoda; family Portunidae; genus Scylla; species Scylla paramamosain. Next base: position 8,347,942 of record NC_087191.1, read on the forward strand.
CATATCTTCCCATTCATTTCTACATCAATAATTTCTATTTCTCACATTCACACCTCAGTTTTTTTTTTTTTTTTTTTTTTTTTTTTTTATGTAGGAAGGATACTGGCCAAGGGCAACAAAAATCTAATAAAAAAAATGCCCACTGAAATGCCAGTCCCTAAAAGGGTCAAAGCAGTGGTCAAAAATTGGTGGATAAGTGTCTTGAAACCTCCCTCTTGAAGGAATTCAAGTCATAGGAAGGTGGAAATATAGAAGCAGGCAAGGAGTTCCAGAGTTTACCAGAGAAAGGGATGAATGATTGAGAATACTGGTTAACTCTTGCGTTAGAGAGGTGGACAGAATAGGAGTGAGAGAAAGAAGAAAGTCTTGTGCAGCGAGGCCGCGGAAGGAGGGGAGGCATGCAGTTAGCAAGATCAGAAGAGCAGTTAGCATGAAAATAGCGGTAGAAGACAGCTAGAGATGCAACATTGCGGCGGTGAGAGAGAGGCTGAAGACAGTCAGTTAGAGGAGAGGAGTTGATGAGACGAAAAGCTTTTGATTCCACCCTGTCTAGAACAGCAGTATGAGTGGAACCCCCCCAGACATGTGAAGCATACTCCATACATGGACGGATAAGGCCCTTGTACAGAGTTAGCAGCTGCGGGGGTGAGAAAAACTGGCGGAGACGTCTCAGAACACCTAACTTCATGGAAGCTGTTTTAGCTAGAGATGAGATGTGAAGTTTCCAGTTCAGATTATAAGTAAAGGACAGACCGAGGATGTTCAGTGTAGAAGAGGGGGATAGTTGAGTGTCATTGAAGAAGAGGGGATAGTTGTCTGGAAGATTGTGTCGAGTTGATAGATGGAGGAATTGAGTTTTTGAGGCATTGAACAATACCAAGTTTGCTCTGCCCCAATCAGAAATTTTAGAAAGATCAGAAGTCAGGCGTTCTGTGGCTTCCCTGCGTGATATGTTTACCTCCTGAAGGGTTGGACGTCTATGAAAAAGACGTGGAAAAGTGCAGGGTGGTATCATCAGCATAGGAGTGGATAGGACAAGAAGTTTGTTTTAGAAGATCATTAATGAATAATAAGAAGAGAGTGGGTGACAGGACAGAACCCTGAGGAACACCACTGTTAATAGATTTAGGAGAAGAACAGTGACCGTCTACCACAGCAGCAATAGAACGGTCAGAAAGGAAACTTGAGATGAAGTTACAGAGAGAAGGATAGAAACCGTAGGAGGGTAGTTTGGAAATCAAAGCTTTGTGCCAGACTCTATCAAAGGCTTTTGATATGTCCAAGGCAACAGCAAAAGTTTCACCAAAGTCTCTAAAAGAGGATGACCAAGACTCAGTAAGGAAAGCCAGAAGATCACCAGTCGAGCGGCCTTGACGGAACCCATACTGGCGATCAGATAGAAGGTTGTGAAGTGATAGATGTTTAAGAATCTTCCTGTTGAGGATAGATTCAAAAACTTTAGATAAGCAGGAAATTAAAGCAATAGGACGGTAGTTTGAGGGATTAGAGCGGTCACCCTTTTTAGGAACAGGTTGAATGTAGGCAAACTTCCAGCAAGAAGGAAAGGTAGATGTTGACAGACAGAGCTGAAAGAGTTTGACTAGGCAAGGTGCAAGCACGGAGGCACAGTTTCGGAGAACAATAGGAGGGACCCCATCAGGTCCATAAGCCTTCTGAGGGTTTAGGCCAGCGAGGGCATGGAAAACATCATTACGAAGAATTTTAATACGAGGCATGAAGTAGTCAGAGGGTGGAGGAGAGGGAGGAACAAGCCCAGAATCGTCCAAGGTAGAGTTTTTAGCAAAGGTTTGAGCAAAGAGTTCAGCTTTAGAAATAGATGTGATAGCAGTGGTGCCATCTGGTTGAAGTAGAGGAGGGAAAGAAGAAGAAGTAAAGTTATTGGAGATATTTTTGGCTAGATGCCAGAAATCACGAGGGGAGTTAGATCTTGAAAGGTTTTGACATTTTCTGTTAATGAAGGAGTTTTTGGCTAGTTGGAGAACAGACTTGGCATGGTTCCGGGCAGAAATATAAAGTGCATGAGATTCTGGTGAAGGAAGGCTTAAGTACCTTTTGTGGGCCACCTCTCTATCATGTATAGCACGAGAACAAGCTGTGTTAAACCAAGGTTTAGAAGGTTTAGGACGAGAAAAAGAGTGAGGAATGTACGCCTCCATGCCAGACACTATCACCTCTGTTATGCGCTCAGCACACAAAGACGGGTCTCTGACACGGAAGCAGTAGTCATTCCAAGGAAAATCAGCAAATATCCGCCTCAGGTCCCCCCAACTAGCAGAGGCAAAACGCCAGAGGCACCTTCGCTTAGGGGGATCCTGAGGAGGGATTGGAGTGATAGGACAAGATAAAGATATGAGATTGTGATCGGAGGAGCCCAACGGAGAAGAAAGGGTGACAGCATAAGCAGAAGGATTAGAGGTCAGGAAAAGGTCAAGAATGTTGGGCGTATCTCCAAGACGGTCAGGAATACGAGTAGGGTGTTGCACCAATTGCTCTAGGTCATGGAGGATAGCAAAGTTGTAGGCTAGTTCACCAGGATGGTCAGTGAAGGGAGAGGAAAGCCAAAGCTGGTGGTGAACATTGAAGTCTCCAAGAATGGAGATCTCTGCAAAAGGGAAGAGGGTCAGAATGTGCTCCACTTTGGAAGTTAAGTAGTCAAAGAATTTCTTATAGTCAGAGGAGTTAGGAGAGAGGTATACAGCACAGATAAATTTAGTATGAGAATGACTCTGTAGTCGTAGCCAGATGGTGGAAAACTCGGAAGATTCAAGAGCGTGGGCACGAGAGCAGGTTAAGTCATTGCGCACATAAACGCAGCATCCAGCTTTGGATCGAAAATGAGGATAGAGAAAGTAGGAGGGAACAGAAAAGGGGCTACTGTCAGTTGCCTCAGACACCTGAGTTTCAGTGAGGAAAAGAAGATGAGGTTTAGAAGAGGAGAGGTGGTGTTCTACAGATTGAAAATTAGATCTTAGACCGCGAATGTTGCAGAAGTTAATGAAGAAAAAGTTGAGGGGGGTGTCAAGACACTTAGGGTCGTCGACGGAAAGGCAGTCCGACCTGGGGACATTTATGGTCCCCTCCCCAGATTGGGGACTCCGAGGCTGGTGTAGGAGTCGCCATGATTTTAAAATTTTTGGAGTGAAGGGTGTGTGTGTTATTAGGTGCTTGTAGTTTTGTGTGGAGGAAGAGAGTTGTCTTTAGAGGGCAGGCTGTGACTACCCCCTTGTGTTTCTCCACAGAGTTTCATATATTGAGATCTACAATGAGAGAATAGAAGACCTGCTTACCACCACACCACCACCACCACCACCACCACCACCACACCCTCCCTGGAGCTGGTGACTGACTGTGGTGGGCGCGTGGTGTGGTATGGTGCTAGGGAGGTTGTCATCACCAAGCTACAAGAGGTGTGTGGTGATGTGTGGTATCTTTGGGGTCCTGTTGACTACTGAACTAATAAACAAACAGATTAACTAATTGATTAAGTAGCTCTCTAACTAACTAAAGAACCAACAAATGAATTAATTAATGATCCTGGTGTCTTTTGGGGTTAAGTGGTGTGTTTTGTGGTGTTTTGGTGTTTTGATGGTATGGTGGTGATTATGTGGGTATTTTGTGGTGTGTCCGTGGTGTTTTGGCAGTGGTGTTTATCATGTTTTTGAGTGTTTTGTTGTTTTTGTGGTGTTTTGGAATGTTTTTGGTGTGTTAGTAGTGTTTTTGCGGTGTTTTTTCGTGGTTTTGGAGTGTTTGCAATGTTTTGGCAGTGTTTTAGATTGTTTTTGGGTATTTTAGGAGTGTTGTGGGGGTGTTTTGGTGGTGTTATGGTGAGGAGGCAGTAGAGGGCAGAACACTAGTGGAGGACCGAGAAAAGGAAGTTTAGTAACATCAAAAACACAACTACAATTAGAAATACTTCAATTATACTACAGAAGAGGCGACAGAGGCAAGGAATGAAAAGAAGTGTATAGCTGAGACTCTGTATACTACACATAGATACATAGAAAGACACTCCATTACACTAACATTTCACTAGATTATTCAATATTTCACCTTTCCATAACAGAAAAATTAACATGGATCTTTGCTTTTTATTCCACATTAGCTTCTCTCTCTCTCTCTCTCTCTCTCTCTCTCTCTCTCTCTCTCTCTCTCTCTCTCTCTCTCTCTCTCTCTCTCTCTCTCTCTCTCTCTCTCTCTCTCTCTCTCTCTCTCTCTCTCTCTCTCTCTCTCTCTCTCTCTCTCTCTCTCTCTCTCTCTCTCTCTCTCTCTCTCACAGCTGGAGGACCTAGGACCCCTATAGAGTTTTCAATATTTTATCTTCCTAGAACAAAATATTTATATGGATCTACTATCTTACTCCACATTAGCTTCTTTACAATCCCATTCTCTTTCTCTCTCTCTCTCTCAGCTGGAGGACCTCTACGCCCAGGGCCACAGCGAGCACGTGAGGAGGGCACGCAGGACCAAGGGAAGGCTGGAGGCATCACACACTGTCTTCCGCATTGTGAGTGAGGCACAGTGCTCCTGCTACACTGAGACTTTGTGAATGTGGTGTGGTTCTGTCTGGTAGGAGTAAAGAATGGTGCTCTCTCTCTCTCTCTCTCTCTCTCTCTCTCTCTCTCTCTCTCTCTCTCTCTCTCTCTCTCTCTCTCTCTCTCTCTCTCTCTCTCTCTCTCTCTCTCTCTCTCTCTCTCTCTCTCTCTCTCTCTCTCTCTCTCTCTCTCTCTCTCTCTCTCTCTCTCTCTCTCTCTCTCTCTCTCTCTCTCTCTCTCTCTCTCTCTCTCTCTCTCTCTCTCTCTCTCTCTCTCTCTCTCTCTCTCTCTCTCTCTCTCTCTCTCTCTCTCTCTCTCTCTCTCTCTCTCTCTCTCTCTCTCTCTCTCTCTCTCTCTCTCTCTCTCTCTCTCTCCAGGAGGGGCACCAGCCAAGGGCAACAAAAATTATAATAAAAAAATAAAAAGGCCCATAGAGGTGCCAGTCCCCAAACAGCGTCAGAAGCAGCTGTCAAAAAATTAAAGGATAAGTGTCTTGAAACCTCCCACTTGAAGGAGTCCAAGTCACAGGAAGGAGGAAATACAGAAGCAGGCAGGGAGTTCCAGAGTTTACCAGAGAAAGGGATGAGTGACTGCTGCACTGAAACTTGCTGATGTGTTGTGGACTAGGTGATGTGTTGCAGTATTGTTTTGTTTGATAGGATTGATGACTAGTCTTCAAAAACCTGTCTTATTATCTCTGTGACCTTTGAAAACCCCAAATTACACCACCAAAACTAGAAAACTAACTTCCATGACCTTTCAGATGACCCAAACAAGAGACGCAGCACTAACAACCCTTTTTTCAGATCATGGAGAGCTTGCCACGCTACAGAGACTACAGCAGGTGGGAGGAGGTGTCTGTGGCCATCTCCTTCCTCGACTTTGTGACAGTGGCCGGTGTGGAGCTTCTGCCGGCCCTGGGAAGTGTCACGGAGGAGCTGAGGGGCGGCCCGGCAGTAACGCAATCTCTGTTTACTTTGCATAATTTTGTTGTGAGTGAATGCTCCAATAAGAGGTGAGAAATGGGGTTGTGTTGCATTGCGGTGTGTTGTGGTGTGTTGTGGTGTTGCTGTTCTTGTTCCGACTTGTGTTGTTTGTGTCTTGGGTTGGTGGTGTTAGTTTGGGTATTGCTGTTTGTGTGTTGGCATTTTTTTCTTTATTATTTATTTATTTTTTTATTCAAGGATCAGCTGATGGGTGACGGGTCTAAGGCAATAAATGGGTGTAATAGGAGGGTCTTACAGTGTGTATTGGCTTAGTTTTTTATATATTTTTTTTTTTAATGTATTTTGGGGCTAGCTAAGGGGTGACTGCAGTAAAAAAAAAGTAAATGGTTGAAATAGGAAAACAAATAGTTTGCTTATGTCCACTCAGGTATCAAGCCTTCAAATATCTTCTCTTTCGTCAATTTTTCCCAATGTCTCTTTCCTTATGTCCACTCAAATATCTAGCCTTCAAATATCTCCTCTTTTATCAACCCTTTCTTATGTCTGTTCAAATATCTGCTGTTCAAATATATTCTCTTGTATCAACTCCTTCTTATGTCCATTTAAATATCTACCCTTCAAATATCTCCTCTTTTATCAACTTCTCCTCATGTCCCCAGGCTCTCCTCCCTACAATATCAGAACCCTCTCCTTCTCTGTGTTCCCATCAAATAAGAGACAACTAGATCAGAGAGAGAGAGAGAGAGAATGCCTTGATAATTATATAGTCATGGCCAAAAGTCTGTTAACGAGCCTCCATTCTTTTCTGCTAATTTCATCGTTTTGTTTTAATACTGAGTCTCCTGGTGTGTTGCCCTTATAAATTTAAACCATGTTGTTAGTTAATCCCTCTACACTTATATTCGTGCCACACTTCCACGACGGTTACTCTCCACTACAGTCTCTCTCTCTCTCTCTCTCTCTCTCTCTCTCTCTCTCTCTCTCTCTCTCTCTCTCTCTCTCTCTCTCTCTCTCTCTCTCTCTCTCTCTCTCTCTCTCTCTCTCTCTCTCTCTCTCTCTCTCTCTCTCTCTCTCTCTCTCTCTCTCTCTCTCTCTCTCTCTCTCTCTCTCTCTCTCTCTCTCTCCACTTCTTCCTCCATGGTAGCTCTTTCTCTCCACTTCTTCCTCCATGGTAGCTCTTTCTCTCCACTTCTTCCTCCACCACTCTAGCAATCACTTTTCTTACTCTGCTTTCTCTCCACACTCACTCTTCCTCCACCTCCTCTACCACATTCATTTTTCTTCTCTCTCTCTCTTCCTCCTCTTCCTTCCTCCTCTTTCACCACCTCCACTTCTCTACCACAGTTGCTCTTTCTCTTCTTCCACCACACCACAGTCCCTACCACTGATATTTTCTACCACATCCTAACTACTATTACCACCTCTACATACTTGCTACTTCCACCCAAATTCTAAGGTGTAGTGTAGTAGTGTAGTGCTGTGTTGTTGTAGCATGCTGTACGATGGGCGGCGGACAGTGCTGACCCGGGTGCTGAGGGAGGCGCTGGTGGGGGACAGTCACTCCATTTTCTTGTGCACCTGCAGCCTGGCCAACACCACCCACACCCTGGACACTGTCAGGTGACGCCTCCAAACACTCTGTCCTCTCTTTTGTTGTTATTGTGTTATGTTATTCACTTGTTGTAAGGTCTAAGGTTGTCATTATTTATGTGTATGCTCTTTTTATTTTTTATTTATTTGTTTATTTATTTATTTATTTAGTTGAAATTTGATGTTATTCACTTGATATAAGGTCTGAGATTATCATTATTCATCTAAACACTTTTTTTTTTGCCTAAATTCAATGTTATTCACTACGATCCCCTTTTTTCCTCCAAATTCAACACTATTCCCTGTCATTTCTAGACTAAACTTCAGGTTATGGCAAACTTCACCATAAGTCTGCCTTGAGTTGCATCCCTGAATTTTAACAACACTAACTAACCTGTGTGTGGTGTTGCAGGTTTGGTGATGCTGCAGCCTGGCTGGTGCAGCACCCCACACGCAGGCTGTACCTGGCCAGCCTGCTGCACACCACCACCGCCGCCATCCTGCACAGCCACCAGGCCGCCCGTCGCTTGCTGTGCTCCAAGAGGGTGTGTGGGAAGGTGTGGGCAGCTCTGTTGGGGAGAAGAGGGAGTGTGGGATGAGGAAGACTTGGAATGTGTGTGTGTGTGTGTGTGTGTGTGTGTGTGTGTGTGTGTGTGTGTGTGTGTGTGTGAGAGAGAGTGTGTTTCTAACTTAACCGCATTCCTACACCACAAACCCTCACACACACACACACACACACACACACACACACACACACACACACACACACACACACACACACACACACACACACACACACACACACACACAAGGCTCCCTAACAGAACACTGCAACACCACAAACCTCTACCTAACCTAACCTAACAAATAACCCTTTTCTCCTAGACACACGGTACAGCTGGGAGTGGCCTGAGGAAGGAGCAGCAGGAGGAGCAGGAGGAGCAGGACAGCAGAGTGAGGCAGGAAGTAAGAAAAATGTTGGGTCTAGCTCGAACCATCTTTCCTATCAACACCAGCATCAACACCAAGAGAAATGAGGTGAGTGGTGGTGATCAGTGTTATTTTTGTTTTTTTCTCTTTTTGTTGTTTTTTGGTGTGTGAAAAAGTGAAAGGTGTGAGAGATTTATTTAGTTTTGTTTTTGTTTTATTTATTTATTTATTTTTTTTGCTAGTTGTTCTCAAGATGTTTGTTGCTGTTTTCTCTCTGTTGTTATGAGAGAGAGAGAGAGAGAGAGAGAGAGAGAGAGAGAGAGAGAGAGAGAGAGAGAGAGAGAGAGAGAGAGAGAGAGATTATTATTTTATTTTTTTACTTTACTTCCTTTTGTTGCTAGTTCATGGAATGTGAGAAGGAAGAAGAATGTTTTTGGTGAGAAGGATGAGGGAGAGAGTGATATATTATCTGCCATTAGTTGCTGGGCTGTGAGAGAGAGAGTGTTGCTGGGGTTTCTGTGGCCCAGTGGATAAAGTGACGGGCTTGGGATCAGTGAATGTTGGGCGCCAAGGTTCAAACCCCACTAAGAACTCAAAAACAATAAATCAAATAAGTCTTAATAAAAAAATATCCACACTACAATAAAACAACTCCTCTTTAATATACATACTGGCTGAAATAGAGCAACTTTGCAGATGTGTTAAAATAAAGGTGTTTTGGCAGCTTGAGTCTGAGGAGGAGCCGGTGGTGGCCAGGAAGAGAGGCAGGCCGAGGAAGTACCCTGTCAGATTCAAGCCTTTCGGGAGGGAATGCCCCACTAAGATAGGTGAGTGTGTGTGTGTGTGTGTGTGTGTGTGTGTGTGTGTGTGTGTGTGTGTGTGTGTGTGTGTGTGTGTGTTTACCTTGTTGTATTTACCTAGTTGTGGTGTACAGGAGGAGTAATCTCATAGTATCCTGTTTTTATATCTGTGTGTGTGTGTGTGTGTGTGTGTGTGTGTGTGTGTGTGTGTGTGTGTGTGTGTGTGTGTGTGTGTGTGTGTGTGTGTGTGTGTGTGTGTGCGAGTGTGTGTGAGAGAGAGGGCTACTACTACTGCTACTATTGTTACTATTATTGTTGCTGTTACTGTTTTGATTACAATATTAACTATCATATCTATCATATCAGAAACACTAACAAAGTCTGATTTTACTACTACTACTACTACTACTACTACTACTACTACTACTACTACTACTACTACTACTACTACTACTACTACTACTACTACTACTACTACCACCTCAAACACAAACACACAAAACACATAGAAAAATACTGCTGCTACTACTACAACCACAAACACTCCACAAATACAAGCACACACACACACACACACACACACACACACACACACACACACACACACACACACACACACACACACACACACACACACAAGCACCACCAAAAAACACCCAAAAAAAACACCACACCATCAAAAAAACATGAAACACACACACACACACACACACACACACACACACACACACACACACACACACACACACACACACACACACACACACACACACACACACACACACACACACACACACACACACACACACACACACACACACACACACACACACACACACACACACACACACACACACACACACACACACACCACCACCACCACCACCACCACCACCACCACCACCACCACCACCACCCACAGACTACCTCGCCCTGTGGAAATCTCGTTACCTCAACTCCGAAGACCCAAGGCATGAGAGAGGCAGGAAGCAGAAGAGAGAGAGAGAGGAGAAGTTCTACATGGCTGGTGCATTCACCCTGACCACCACCTCGAAGCGTCACGGCCTCAGACACCTGTACAAAACGGGCAGCCTGAGGACCTCGGACACTAGCACCTACTATGGGGGTTACCTGAAGGAGGGGCTGAAGAAGAAGGAGGAAGAGGAGCGTGGGGTGAGAGAAGAGGATGAGAAGGAAAATGAAGAAATGGAAGAAGAAAAGGAGGAGGAAGAGGACGAGGAGTGTAAGTTTGGTAAGGAGTGTGTATGGGTGAGAGAAGAGGATGAAGAGGATGAGAAGAAAAATGAAGGAATCGGAGAAGAAAAAGTGAAGGAAGGGGAATGTAAGAGTGTATGGGTGAGGGAACAGGAGGATGAGAAGGAAAATGAAAGAATAAGAGAAGAAAAGGAAGAGGAAGAGGAGTGTGAGACTGATAAAAGAAAAGAAAGGGTAAGAAGAGAGAAGGATGAGAAGAAATGCAGGGTAGAGAAGAAAAATGAAAGAATAAGAGAAGAAAAGGAAGAAGAGGAGAAATGTCAAGTTAATAAGAGAGATGGAGAAAAGAGAGAAGAAAAGAAGGAGGAGGAGGGGAGAGAGGGATAAAAATGAACATGATAAGATGAATAAAGGTCAAGAAACAATGACAGAAGAGAAGGAAGAAGAAGAGAATAAATCAAATAATTGTAAGATAGATAAAGATGTAAGAATGAGAGAAGAAGAGGAGGAGGAGGAGTGGGAAGATATGGAAGAGTGGATAGCAATAATGGAGGAAAATAATTGGAGAGAACAGGAAGAAGACAGAAATGAAGTAAATAAGGAGGAAATAGAGACTGAAAACAAGGAAGAGGAAGAAAGCAAAGGCAGAAATAAGAAACAGAAGAAAAAGGAGGAAGAAAAGAAGAGATATAAGAATGAGGAAAATAAGGAAGCAGGGAAAGACAAGAAAAAGGAAAAAAGAAACAAGGAAGAGGAGGAGAGAGAGGACTGTGCAAGCAAGAAAGAAGAGGAGAAACAAAAACAATACATGAAGAACAAATACAAGGAGGAAGAAACAGACAAACAAAGTGATGAGGACATGAAAAAGATGGAGAAGAAAAGCAGACACAAAGAAAACAAGAAAGAACAAGAGAAAAACAAAAACAAGCATAAGAAAGAAGAAATATCAGTCAAACAAAAACAAGAGAACACAGATGAGATAGAGAATCACCAAAACAACAAAGAAAACTGCAAAAAACAAGAGAAACACAAAGAAAACAATGACAAGAACAGTCACAAAGAAAAGAAGGAAAAGCAACACAAAAACCATGACAAAAACAAGAAACAACGAGAAATACCAGTTGAATTCAGCCAAGAAATAGAAAATGAACAAAATAACAAAGAAAACAGCAAAAAACAAGAAAGACACAATGAAAACAAAGGAAAACAACACAAAAACAATGACAAAAAAGAAATACCAATTAAACTAAGCCAAGAGATAAAAAATGACCAAAACAACAAAGCAGACAGCAAAAAACAAGCCAGACTAGGGAGAAACAACGACGGCAACACCAGACGCAAAGAAAATAAGGAAAAACAACACAAAAACAATGACAAAAACAAGAAACAACATGAAATACCAGTGGAACTAAACCAAGAGGACCTGGAAATGATACCCCTGCAAAAATGTAAGAAGGAGAAAGAGGAGGAGAAGGAGAGAACACAGGGCCTGGTGAACTGTGTAAGGGGCACCATCACCATCACAAGGGCCTGGGATGTGTGTGTGGATGGTGAGGCAACACAACACTTAGCCAAGGAATATGAAATGGGATCCTACAAACCCAAAAAGGTGAGAGATGAAGGAAGGAAGGAGGAAGAGAAGTGTAGGATCAGTAAGTGTAGGAATAAGAGAAGAGAAGGAAAAGAAGGAGGATGAGGGGGCAAGGGATATAAAGGAGTATCGTAAGATATGGATAAAGAAAAGATTAGAAGAGGAGGAGGAGGATAAGTCTGTATGATCTGTAGGAAGGTCAAAGGTCAATAATAAAGATGTTTGGGTCTTTTAAGGAGTTACTTGGTGTAAGATTCTAAATAATTAGGATTTTTTTTTTTTTTTATCTTTTAAGGAACTGTTTGAGTTTTCCAAGGAGTTTGGTTAGGTTTGGTTAGGTAGGACACAGTGAAGGATCTCAAGGAAACTAAAAGGATGTATTTTGTATTAAGGAATCTTTTTTTAGGTTTTGGGTTAGGTTAGGTGAGGTTAAGGTAAATTAGGATAGGTGAGAAATAGAAAGAGAAAGAGAAAGAGAGAGAGAGAGAGAGAGAGAGAGAGAGAGAGAGAGAGAGAGAGAGAGAGAGAGAGAGAGAGAGAGAGAGAGAGAGAGATTTGTATGAGTGTGAAAGGATATAAGATTTTTGTGTTAGATGTTTAAGGAGTAAGTTGCGATGTTTAGGCTGTGTAGTGAAATTATAAGGGATGTAATGACCACGAACATGAAAAATATGGTATAGGATCTGTAGGAGTGTGGAAAATCAAGTTAAGGATGAAGGATTCTGTACAAGTAGGATCTTTGGGTCTTTTTTTTTTTTTGTGTGAGTGAAGGATATGGAGAAGGAAAAGGAGAAGGAAAGGAGAGGTGTTGGAATTCTGCACATTTTGAAGTTTATTTATTATTTATTTACTTATTTGTTATTATTATTGATATATTTATGTATTTTTATTATCATTATTACTATTATTTATTATTATTATTATTATTATTATTATTTTTTTTTTTTTTATTATTATTATTTTTATTTATTTATTTTTTTTTTTATTTATTTTTTTTCAGGTGAACTTCTGCCTGAGCAATATGGAGTACAGAGACCTCAAGTGGAAGTTGGATGACGGATATGTACACTTCCTACGTCTTGGCTTGTGGATACAGTACTTCAGGGAGGAGCTGGCTGTGAGGGACCAGGCCGGGAGGTGTGTGTGTGTGTGTGTGTGTGTGTGTGTGTGTGTGTGTGTGTGTGTGTGTGTGTGTGTGTGTGTGTGTGTGTGTGTGTGTGTAAGAGAGAGAGAGAGAGAGAGAGAGAGAGAGAGAGAGAGAGAGAGAGAGAGAGAGAGAATGTGTGTTTGTGAGAGAGAGAGAGAAAGAGAAAGCGAGGGTGTTTGTATGTGTTTGTGAGAGACTAAGCAGGTGTGTATGTGTGTGTGTGTGAGAGAGAGAGAGAGTGTGTATGTGTGCTTTTAAGAGAGAGAGAGAGAAAGAGAGAGAATTTACTTAATTTTTTAGTTTGCAATGTCTTATCTACACTCCTCTGGCTGTTTCTATATATTTGTCTAGTTTCTCCTTGCTTCTATCACCTCCTTTTCTTATATTTTTCTATTTTTTTCCCCCTACACTACTTGCTTCTATCACTTCTTTTCTGTCTATATTTATCCCTTCCCTCTATCACCTCTTCCTCCATCTAAATTCACCCAATCTTTCCTTCTAACATGCACTCAAGTTGGCAACACCACAATCACACAAACAAACCCAACAAAAACATAACCAAACAAATCCACACCTGCCCTCCACAACACACCTGCAGTACTCCCAACACACACCACCCACACACCTACACACCTGATCCCTTCTTCACCCCCTCTCTCTCTCACCCCAGGCTTGTGTATTCCCTGCCGGACTTCATCGCTCTCAAGGAAGTGTTTGTTGATCTGTTCCTCACTCCCTACTGCAGAAGTTCTCATCTCTGGAGGGTGAAGGCTGTGTCGTAAGTGTGTTTGAGGGCACTTAGATGGGAGATTTGGGGTTTTAAGTGGTGTTCATAAGTGCTTAAGGATGACAACTGTCTTATAAGTTAGTTTAAGTGCAGTTATACGAGAGATTTTGGGGTTTTGAGTATTCTAGGGGTGAAAGATGTTTTGTAAGTGTGTTTAAGAGTATTTAGATTAGGGTTTTGGTTTCTTAAGTGGTGTTTGTAAGTGTTTAGGAGTGAAGTTAGTTTAAGAGCAGTTACAAGAGAGATTTGAAGTTTTAAATATGTAGGTAAAAGATATCTGATAAATAATAACTGAAAAAATAGAAAAATGCTTATATTTGTAAATAATGATGACTGAAAAGATCTTTGGAAAAATATATGACTTATTCCTAAAAACTGAAGCAATTAACACTCTCTGACATTCTCACACACTCACCTCTCTCTCTCTCTCTCTCTCTCTCTCTCTCTCTCTCTCTCTCTCTCTCTCTCTCTCTCTCTCTCTCTCTCTCTCTCTCTCTCTCTCTCTCTCTCTCTCTCTCTCTCTCTCTCTCTCTCTCTCTCTCTCTCTCTCTCTCTCTCTCTCTCTCTCTCTCTCTCTCTCTCTCTCTCTCTCTCTCTCTCTCTCTCTCTCTCTCTCTCTCTCTCTCTCTCTCTCTCTCTCTCTCTCTCTCTCTCTCTCTCTCTCTCTCTCTCTCTCTCTCTCTCTCTCTCTCTCTCTCTCTCTCTCTCTCTCTCTCTCTCTCTCTCTCTCTCTCTCTCTCTCTCTCTCTCTCTCTCTCTCTCTCTCTCTCTCTCTCTCTCTCTCTCTCTCTCTCCTTCTCTCTCTCTCTCTCTCTCTCTCTCTCTCTCTCTCTCTCTCTCTCTCTCTCTCTCTCTCTCTCTCTCTCTCTCTCTCTCTCTCTCTCTCTCTCACAGGTTTTTGAGGATGGGCGTGTGTACCTTCAGAGCAGCAGGACCATTGCACGCAGCCCAGAGAAGCTCAGTCCCAAGGCAGCCTTCACCGCACACCTCATGGGGCTGCACACGCCAGGACACGGTGAGGCAGGTGGGCACGGGCGGCTGGGGCAGGGAGGGCAAGGAAGCTTAGTGAGTGAGGGAGGTCAAAGGAAAGATAAAAGAAGGAAGGAAGTTTAGTGTATAATTATGATTGTTGGTGAGTTGAGTGGAGAGAGAAATGGATGAAGGAGGGTAGGGCAAGGATGAAAAGGAAGGAAGTTTGGTGGATGAAGGAGATTGAAGGAAGGATGAGAAGAAGGAAGGAAGTTTGTGTAGTTTACAATTTTGATTGTTGGTGAGGCTAGTGAGTAAAAGAAGGGAAAGGATGAGGATGAGAAGGAAGTTTAATGGGACAAAGGAGATTAAAGGAAGGATAAGAGAAGGAAGGTTTATTTAGTTTACACTTAAATACACATTTAACACTTGGTAATAAACTGCATATAGAGTATGAGGAGGCAAGATTAGACCACAGTCACCATCCCTCACAGACAACAGTAACACTTACCATGCTCTTTATAGTGTAAGCACACGTGAACTCTAAAGCCATCACACCACACTCATCACCTCCTCCAGACACCAGCGGGAAGAAGAGAGTGGTTCCCTTCCCCGGGCAGCACTGGCAGGTGTACTGGGGGGAGGTGGAGGGCCTGGGGCTGCTGTACTCCTCCCTAGTTGACCTGACAGATCACAGTGCCCGGGTGACACGCAGGGCCATGGCACGGCACCCCCAGCTGGCCGGTGTGCTGAGGGAAGTGGTGTCCGAGAGGCACTTCATGTACAGGACGCACCTCTACCAGGCGCCGCAGGACACCCAGGCCTGGAGGGATGCCATGTGGTAGGGCCTAAAGGATGGGGGCAGGATATCACGGTTTTACAATTTTCTGTCTATCAGTCTTTATGGAAATGTACTTGTTCACTGATAAATCTCTCTCTCTCTCTCTCTCTCTCTCTCTCTCTCTCTCTCTCTCTCTCTCTCTCTCTCTCTCTCTCTCTCTCTCTCTCTCTCTCTCTCTCTCTCTCTCTCTCTTTCTCGTAGATGGTGTGAAAGATTCTACACATCACCTTAGTCTTGTGAATTGTCTCATATTGCAGTGAAAGAGTTAAATAAATAAACAAATAAATAAACAATTACCCACTACTTTTATGGGCTGGCATCTTCAGTAGACCCTTATTTTGTAGCCCTTTCCTGGAACCCTTCTTACATAAAAATATAAAAAAGAACAATGATTTCAAGAGGACATTTTTTCTAATTCTGCGTAATCTTGTGGCTCTACTTATTCTTGAACTTTTTTTTTTTTCTCCAGCCCTTTTGTAACCCTTGGCCTGGAAACCCTTTTATATAGGAACAAAAAAGAATGATAGTAAGCATTTTTTTTTGTCCCTCCTTACATGATAAAAAGATAAAAAATCAACACACACACACACCCACACACATACACACACACACACACACACAAAGAAAAAAGGAAAAAAAAACAATAATAATTACCTCCTTCCGCAGGTTCACATTCCTGGAGTGGTGGGCAGACTACCAGTTTGGGAGGCTGCCAACCATCATAGGTGGGGAGATGACGGGCCAGCAGGTGACGGCCATCAGGCTCTTCTGCGCTCAGACTCTGCCTCAGCTGGCCCAGGCGTGGTGCGATAGGGTGTGTGTTTTAGTGTTTGTTTAGGTTTGGTGTTCCGTTAGTGTTCTTATTGTTCTTGGTGTGTTAGGTTTGATTAGGTAAGGTCATGTCTTCTTGTTGTTGTTATTAGTGTTCCTGTTGGTGTTCTTGGTGTTCCTGTTGGTGTTATTGTACTTCCATACCTTACTGCCTATTCACTTCTTTCTTCCTCACCTAAAACTCTCTCCATCCTTCTTCCCTTCTACTTCCCTGCCTTACTCTGCCTCCCTCCTATCTAAAAACCCTTCTTTTCTTTCCCTATCTTACTCTACCTATTTCCTTTCTACACCTCTTCTATTTACTGTCTATCCCTCCTCTACACCCCCATTATTTGCTATCTATACCTTCTCTATTTACTCTCTACATCCCCTCTATTTACTGTCTGTTTCCTTACCTAAACAATCTCTGTCTTTCCCTCCTTCCCTTCCTTACTGTATTCCCTCCCTGCCACAGCCGGCTGTGGGACACTGGCCTGGGGGAGCAGTACCTCTCGTCCCTGCTGCGTTTCATCAAGTACTGGTGCAACAAGAGGCCTCGAGAGACACTGTCCTTTGAGCTGCAGGAGAATGGGGACGTGCTGTGCTGCAAGAGGAGGTTCAAGATAGCCAGCCAGCACTTCTTGGTCAACAGCATCTTGCCTGATGAGTTTGTGCGAGATGTTTACCCTGCACCGCCACCACAACCCAAACCAAGCTGGCCAGGGAAGCGAGGCAGGAAGAGCAAGCCGCGCGTCACCCCACAGCCAACACGCCCCAGACGCGTCACCTGCCACTGGAAGCTGCCCAGGTATTGCGACGTGGAGACCGAACCACCAACATCACCACCAAGGTATGTTTTCCGGCCTGAGATGAAAGACCCACAGAACCCACACAATGTTAAGCAATCAGACACCTGTGGATTCTTTACTGACGCTGGCTGGGGTCTTGGGGAACGGGGCAAGACTCAGAGGCCAGCCAGACACACCAGGTTTAAAGACAAGGAGCCAAACAAAGAATCAGACACCTTTGGGCTATTTACTGATGCTGGCTGGGGTCTTGGGGAACAGAGGGAGACTCACAGAACAGCCAGACACACCAGGTCATCACGTGGGGCAAGGCATTGTTCTCAGGCCAGGCAACATTCTCAGCATTCCCAGTCCAGACACTCCCTTCAGAACTGTGACCCCAGAAGACTAACGGAAGGACTGACGAGGGCACAGGTCAGCAGGGAGGTGGACAAGCGTGCACGTGAGTGGTACAAGTCAACGGTGCCCTCCCTGTCCCTCCCGAAGTCATTCATTGCAGAGAACAGGGACGAGGGAAGGCAGCGTCTCTCCGATAGCGAGAGTGAGGACACCATCACCAGCAGGAGGAATGAGATGCTGTTTGCACCTCTTCCAGTGCAGGAACTGAAAGCTGCTGCAGGTAGACAGAGGGAGGAAAGACACAGCAGAGAGAGAGAAGCAGTCAGTGAGGAGGAAGTGTAGGGGAACTTTGAAGGACAACCTGTCACTAAACCATAACTAGAGGAGAAAACTCAACAGAAAGGAATGGAGAGGACTGAGAGAGGAAGAGAGAAGCAATCAGTGAGGAAGATGAAGTGTTTGAGGACCTTGAAAGATAAATCCTGTCACTAAAACCATAATTAGAGACACAAAATTCAACAGGAAGGGAAGGAAGGAACTGAGAGAGAGAGAGAAGCAGAGATCAGAAAGAGAGAACTAGTCAGTGAGGACAATGAAGCATATTAGAACCTTGAGATAAAAACCTGTCTTCAGTACTAGAGCAGCAAAACTCAGCAGGAGAGGATGCAGAGAGCCAAGAGACAGAAAATGGAAAAACAGCCAAGCAAGGAGAGAGAACTGGTCAGGGAGAACAACAGAACAAATTATTACTTTTTTAATGTTTTATTTTGTGTTTTGACATGAATGGTGCAAGTGAGGGAAATCTTATTTTGAGTTGTATGTTTTAGTTGATGTCAAAATAAGGATGATAGCTATTTTGGAGTGCTCTGTTTTTGAGTAAATGATGTCATTGGAGAAACTTTACTTGTGAATTCTTGATGTAAATGTTTTAGTTGATATGAAATGAGATTATCTTTTTTTGGCTTGTTTTGGCTTTGTGTTTTTAGTTCAGTGTTATGAAAAAAAGGAAAAAAAAATATCTTTAAAAATCTTGGTGAATAATTGATGTGAAATTGAGAAAATTCCCTTTTTTTTACATGTTTTGGTTTTGTGTTTTACTTCAATGATATGAGAAGAAAAGAAAAAAAAAAACTCTTGAAAAACCTTGATGGAAATTGTTTTTGGTGATGTGAAAAGGATTGAAATTCTCTCTTTTTGGCTTGTTTTGGTTTTGTTTTTTTACTTCAATATGGCTAAAAAATATAATTCTTGGAGTCTTGATGGAAAATGTTTTAGGTGACATGAAAATAAGGATGTTTGCTTTGTTACCTTTTGTTTTCTTTCCTGATGTAAATGGTACAAGTAAAAATAAATATATAAATAATAATAATAATAAAAATAATAATAATAATAATAATAATGATAATAATAATCTACTGTTGAGAAGTCAATATAAATGTTTTACTTGTGAAAATGAGAATGTTTTTCACTTAAACGGCACAAGTAAAGAAAGTCTGCTCATGAATTATTGATGTAAATATATAGCTGACAGTCTCTCTCTCTCTCTCTCTCTCTCTCTCTCTCTCTCTCTCTCTCTCTCTCTCTCTCTCTCTCTCTCTCTCTCTCTCTCTCTCTGATTAACGCAAATGAAAAATTACTCTTAAAATCTTCTTGCAATTACAATAACCATCCCTGCAACACTCCTGCAGGAATAAAAAAATTATAGTCCATAAAAATGCTGCAACACAATACAACGGAATCATTCCTCACCATTTCTGAATAAACTATTTCATAGAAACTGATTTCCTTAATGAAAAAAAAAAAGTACATCATATGCCCATTAAGAAAACATAAGAAAAATAAAGAAAGAAAGAAATAGGTAAAAAAATAAACTTCCACATAAAAAAAAGAAAATACATATTATCGGATTCCTCAAAAAAAAAGAAAAGGAAAGAAAAAAAGGAACAAAAATAAAGTACACAGTCATAGATTCATAAAAAAAAAATCCACAAAAACTAGTAATTCCTAAAAAAAGAAATAATAATAATGATAATAAACAAAATAAAATAAATCAATAACCAAACAAAAAATATAATCAAAGAGCCTGGGAGAGAAACTAAGAGGAGGGAGAGACTTGAGAGGGAGAGGGTGGCTGTGGGAGAGGGTGTGAGGGAGAGGATGACTGGGGGAGGGTGTGGAGTGGACCTAAGGACACACACACCTCCTCAGCCCTCCTGGTCACCTCCACAAAGCCCTGAGTCACCAACTGAAGGGCTGCTACTGTATGCTGGTGCCTCTGTCTACCCTCCTCACCCTGGCAAGAGAGAGAGAGAATAGAGGAAAGGTTAGCATTAGGAAGAGATAACACAGGACTGGTTAGTATTATAAGACTATTTCTTTCTATCAATGAGTTTGAGTAAATCTTCTCTAGCATGATTAATCCCTACCCTGCACCTCCTCCAATCCTGAGACCACAGCAAGGCCCACAGCACACACTGGTTCACCCCTGCCCCTTCACAATGAGGCTGTTCCCTACCCTGCACCTCCTCCAGTCCCTAGCAGACACTATTCCTGTCAATACCCATACAAATCAAAGTAAACATTCTTAAACACTCTCTTGCATCACTCATTATTACTAGACTTCCGCATCTCTTGCATACCCAATACTCACTACTCTCCTGCTGGCTGCCTCACACTGCCTCCACACTGCTCCCTTCCCTTTCAGCAGTGTGGCTCTGTCCTATCACTGACCACAGATTAAACATTTATATTCTTGATAAACCTTCCCTCTCCCTCTCATCAATACACTCACTGCCTTCCTGCTGGCTGCCTCACACTGCCTCCACAGCGCTCCCTTGCCCTCCAGTAGTGTGGCTTCGTCCTCCAGCTTCCACACCTCCCCGTACACTTGTGTCTCCTGCAGAAGGGGCAAAAGAAGGCTAAACTGATTGGTTCTTTTAGTTCTTTCTTGTTTCTTTTCTTTCTTTCTTTTTTGAGGAGGAGCAGTATTATAAGGTCTCTCTCTCTCTCTCTCTCTCTCTCTCTCTCTCTCTCTCTCTCTCTCTCTCTCTCTCTCTCTCTCTCTCACCTTGGCCCTCAGACAGTGAAGGAGGGCTTCACACAGCCTGGTCTGGGAAGTGAGGTCCTCCAGGGTGGTGTACTGTGCCTTCCGCAGGTCACACACCTCCTCTTCCAGCACCTTCAGTTCACCCCTCTGGAACTGGTCTATTTCCCTGTTTGGGTTAGAAATGTTTTGAAATGCTTGGGAATGTTTAGGAATGTATGGAAGTGTTCGGGAATGTTTGGAAGTGTTTGGAAATGTTTGGGAATGTTTGGAAGTGTTTGGGAATGTTTGGAAGTGTTTGGGAATGTTTGGAAGTGTTTGGAAATGTTTGGGAATGTTTGGAAGTATTAGGTAATGTTTGGAAGTGTTTGGAAATGTTTGGAAATGTTTGGAAGTGTTTGGGAATGTTTGGAAATGTTTGGAAGTGTTTTTATAGTTTTTAAATTTTTTATACCAAAATATACCTGTTTTTCCTTTCTATTATACTTTTTTCCCCTCCTCACCCTTTTCCTTCCTTATCCTATTTTCCTTTTCCCTTCCTCATCCTCATCCTCATTTTCCTTCTTTATTCTTCTTCCCCTTTTCCTCCTCCCACTGTTCCTTATCCCTTCCTATCTCCTTCCACTCCCTCTCCTCCCTCCCCCCCAACACACACACACACACACACACACACTTCACCAGGTCACCAGCTCGGAGTCTCTGTGTCTGTAGGAGCTGTGGGTGACCTAAGCTGTCCTCCTTTGACCTCTCCTGTGTCTTTTTGATCTCTTCCCTCAGTTCTTCATTGGAGCTCTGCAGGAAGTGATGGTGGTGGAAGATAATAGAAATAGTAGAAGAAAAGGATAAAAGAACAATAATAATAGTATGAATACAAAAAACACCCTTGAAAAAACATGTGTAACTTCATCTAAAAATTTTTAAACTGTATAAAAAAAAACACCCTTGAAAACTCATATAACTTCATCTAGAGCCTTTGGAGCCATAAAAACACTCTTGAAAACCTGTGTTAATTCAATTAGAGCCTTTGGAACCATAAAACACCCTTAAAAACATGTAGCTTTGACTAGAGCTTTTGAGAAAAAACAAAAAAAACATGCAACTTCAATTAGAACCTTTGAACCATAAAAAAAACCACCCTTGAAAGACCTGTGTAACTTCAACTAAACTGTTTTGAACAATAAAAATGCCCTTGAAAAACTTGTGTAACTTCAACTAAACTGTTTTGAACAATAAAAATGCCCTTGAAAAACCTGTGTAACTTCAACTAAACCCCATTTGAACCATAAAACACCCTTGAAAACCTGTGCAACTTCAACTAAACTCTTTTGAACCATAAAAACACCCATGAAAACCTGTGTCATTTCAACTGGAGCCTTTGGAACCATAAAAACACTCTTGAAAACATATGCAACTTCAACTAGAGGCTTTGAAACTATAAAAAACATCCTTGAAAAACCTGTGTCACTTCAACTACAGCCTTTTGAACCTTCAAAAATCTGTCACTTCAACTACAGCCTTTTGAACCTTGAAAAACCTGTCACTTCAACTACAGCCTTTTGAACCTAAAAAAAAAAAAAAAAAAAAAAAAAAAAAAAAAAAAAAAAAAAAAAAAAAACTCACTTCAACAATAGCCTTTTGAACCTCATAAAACCTGTGTCACTTCAACTACAGCCTTTTGAACCTTCAAAAACCTGTCACTTTAACTACAGCCTTTTGAACCTTGAAAAACCTGTGTCACTTCAACTACGAGTACAGCCTTTTGAACCTCGTAAAACCTGTGTCACTTCAACTAAAGCCTTTTGAACCTTGAAAAACCTGTCACTTCAACTACAGCCTTTTGAACCTTGAAAAACCTGTCACTTCAACTACAGCCTCTTGAACCTTGTGACACTTCAACTAAAGCCTTTTGAACCTTGAAAAACTTGTCACTTCAACTAGAGCCTTTGGAGAGTAGTGGAGGTGTGACACAGAAGTGTTTTGGAATACTATCTTCAATCTGACTTACTATGATGTCTGCCAGCTGTGTGTTTATCTGGGCCAGCTCCTCCTCCAGGCAGGTTCTCCTAGCCTTAACTTTCTGCAGGAGTGCCTCGGCTTGACTCAGGGCCAGGGATGGGGGTGGGTCCTCTCTCACCACCTCCACCTCCTCCACTGTGGTTATCTGAGGTGGTAGTGGTAGTGGTGGTGGTGGTGGTGGTGATTCGCTGTTGCTACTACTATTACTACTACTATTACTATTATTATTGTAGTGATGTGAGCTATTGGTACTGCTACTGCTTCTACTGCTACTATTACTGGTATGACTACTACTACTACTGCTTCTGTTAATACTATTTCTACAGCTAGTACTGCTATGTTAGTCAGACATGTGGGAAAAGGAAGGTAATATAAATGATCTAGTCTACTATTTTTATAACTACTACTACTACTTCTTGTCACCTTTCTCTTCCTACTTCCACTACAACTACTACTACTTTATAACTTCTCCTCCTGCTCCAACTACTACTACTACTACTTTTCCTTCTCTCCTTCTCCTCCTTGTACTACTACTTCTATAATTCCTGCTCTTTATCCTCCTCTTCTTACTACTATTACCCTCCTCCACCTCCTTCTCCTCTTCCAACAAATATTACTACTACTTCTCCTTTTCTGCTCCTCCTCCTTATACTACTACTAAAACTCCTGTTCCTCCTCCTCTTATGTCTCCCACTCCTCCTCCACCAGCACCACCACTTACCTCAGCAGGACTGACAGCAGGAGGCACAAAACGAGAGGCCATTACTTCTTCCGATGAAAGTTTAGCCTGTCATTGGGAACACACGCAAACAAATTATTACCATCTCTCTCAGGAAGGTACCACAACTTTTCATAAGACAATAGAGACACTGACCCATACAGAAAGGTTTATAGTTGAGGAAATAGAAAGACACTTGGGAATTAACACCATTTCTCTCCCTTTCCCTCTCTCATGGATTTATTTTTTTTCTACGGCAACACACACTGATGCACACACTTCTCTCAAAACAAAAGACTTAGGTATTAAGGGAGAGACTACCTTACCTGAGAGAGTTTAAAAAGGAGAGACACTAGAGAACCAACACCACTTCTCTCTGTCTTTCAAGGAGTAACCTGCCCTCTAAGGTAAAACACACACACACACACACACACACAGTCATTCAGGGATGCTAGCTTACCTGAGAGAGGGCTAGAAGAGGCAGCACACCACAGAACTGCAAGCCATCACCACCATCACCACTGCAGCCTGCCATCATCCTGTCTTCACTATATCTTCAGTCTTTCCTCAGTTTGTCTTCAGTCTTTCCTCACTTTGTCCTCAGTCTTTCTTCAGCCTGTCTTCACTCCATTCCAGTTTGTCTTCACTCAGTCTTCAGCCTTTCCTCAGTTTATTTTCAGCCTGTTTTCAGTTTGTCTTCAGCTTGTCTTCAGCCTCTCCTCTCTCTGCTTCCTGCCAGCCACCACCTCAGCCTTATAATGAAAGCAGTGTGCTTGTGTTGTCTTCAGACTGTTTATGTTGTCTTCAGCCTCTCCTCTCCCTGCTTCCAGCCTATCACCACCTCAGCCTTATAATGAAAACAGTGTGCTTGTGTTGCTATCAGTGTGTTTGTGATGTCTTCAGCCTCTCCTCTCCCTGTTTTCAGCCCTCCATCACCTCAGCCTTATAACCAAATCAATGTGCTTGTGTTGCTACCATAATATCTTATCTATCACAATGGTCTGCAGTGATTTAACCCTTTCACAGCTGCTTGCCACACCTTTTATCAGTTATTAACCACTGACACATCTTTACTTGTTCTGCAGCCACCTCCAAACATTATATTACGTAGAAATTGCAAAACCTATTCTCTTAAGCCCTTTTCTTTCTTGTTGATGCTTGTAAAGTCATACATTACTTCTAGTCCAAAATAAATAAATAAATAAATAAATAAATAAATAAATAAGTAATTAAAATAAATAAATAAAACAAACTATTACCACTACTACTAATAATAAAATAAATGTGAGAGAGAGAGAGAGAGAGAGAGAGAGAGAGAGAGAGAGAGAGAGAGAGAGAGAGAGAGAGAGAGAGAGAGAGAGAGAGAGAGAGAGAGAGAGAGACTAAAAACATACATCTATAAGAAATATACACATCATTGAGGCAGTATATTTATTTCAGTTTATTTCACACATACAGAATTTTCGACGAAGAAGATGTAACATTTCTTAATTCACCCCACAAACACTCTCTCTCTCTCTCTCTCTCTCTCTCTAACAGTTCAAACAATATGGCTCCACTAATAATAACTAGAACCTAACAACAGACTTAACAAATGTTCCTAATAGTATATTCACTGTATTAATAACCTAACTACAACTACTACTACTACTACTACTACTACTACTACTACTACTACTACTACTACTACTAATGTTGCTGTCATTTTTATTACTCCTTCCTCACCCATTCACTAGTCAGGATAAGATAGATGGTGGAAATGGTGAGTTAGATAAATAAAGGAAGAACAAAGACAGCTGGATTAAAAAGTAAAGAATAAAAAGGAGACAGAAAAATAAATAAAGAATAATAGTTAGATTAGGAAAAAAAAAAATCAAAAGGTGGAGTTATAGAGAGAGCGAGCATGAGAGTGAGAGTGAGAGAAGGAATAGGAAGAGAGAAACAATAAGAACAGCTGGCTAGATAAGTAAACAAAAAATAACAAGTTAATATTTTGAGTTCCAGGTTGTTATAGAGTGCAACACACCTCATAATAATACTTTACCTCTAAGCATCACAGTATTACCGCTAACCACCACAAAATACAGGTACACAGGTTACGTGGGAGATGAAAACTGACTCAACCGTATAGGGGTACAAAAATATGATGGTGATTATGACAAGATTAATAAGTATCACAATGCAGTCATGGCCATTATTATTGCTAGGATAGTGAGGGATAACAGGGTACAAAAATATATATAATCTAAGGGTAATAGTGATTTGAAAGTGATAATGGGTAGCGAAAAAAATAATAATGAGTTTTATAGGGAGAAAAGCATGTTATGTAAAAATATGAGAAT
The DNA here is from genome assembly GCF_035594125.1 of Scylla paramamosain. Classification (NCBI taxonomy): domain Eukaryota; kingdom Metazoa; phylum Arthropoda; class Malacostraca; order Decapoda; family Portunidae; genus Scylla; species Scylla paramamosain. The sequence goes on from NC_087191.1 coordinate 8,373,386, forward strand.
AATAACATAGAAAAAAGATATTATTAACTTTAGAAGGATTGAAAAAGTTAGAATATAAAGATTTGAGAATACTAACAGAGAAAATAATATTAATTTTGGAAGGATATAAGAAAAGGTTAAAATCTCTCTCTCTCTCTCTCTACATTCATTCTCTCTTCTATTTTCATCTTACTGTTTCCTTATTCAATTTTTCCTTTTCTTCAGTCACTTCTTTCTTCATAATTAAATGTTCACTTTCTCTCTCTTCCACCTTTATTTTCTCTTCCTGTTCTCTTTCTCTCATTTTCTCCTGATTCTCTGCTTCATCACTCATTTCCTTTTCCCCTGCACTTATTCTCTCCTCTTTTATCATATTGGCACTCCTTTCTTCCATATTCTCTTTCCTCACTCCATTTTCACTCATTTCCTTTTCTACATTTATCCTCTCCTCTTTCATCATTTCATCACTCATCTCACCATTAATACCCTCTTCTATATTATCTCTCATTTTCTCTCTTACACTTCTCTCCAATACTCCTACTACCTTATTCTTCCCTTCATCTTCACTGCTTTCCCCACTCACTTCCTCATCTTCACCCGAGCTTTCTGCGTCCCTAATTAGCACAGTGTCCTGAACAAGCAGACAAGTGTGGGGGACAAGGCCACTATGCTGAGGATACACTTGCCCACAGTCAATGCATATAGTTAAGCTTTGGTCTGAGTGTATTAATCTATGCTGTGCTAGGAGAGATCGCCGACAGTACACTTTTCTGCATTCCTTACATTCGAATCTCCTCTCTATTATCGCTTGTGTGTGTCTTGTAAGTGAGGTTTTGGCAGAAAAGGCTTTACCACACATCTCACAGCTTAGGTTCTCAGCAACGTGTGTTTTTCTGTGTGTCTGCAAGTCGTTTTTCGTCGGCAGAATTTCGTCGCATGTAACGCACTTGAATTTTGTGGCGTTTGTGTGCACCATCATGTGCTTCTTGAGGGAGACTTTCTGGCTGAATGCTTTGCCACACACCACGCATCTGTGCTTCCTGATGCCACTGTGTGTCTGGAGGTGAGTGTCCCGCGCCCCCTTCTGCGTAAAAGCCTTGCCGCACTCCTCACATGCGAAGTTTTTCACCCCTGCATGGATGAGCATGTGCGTGTTCAGCGTGCTCTTCTTGCCAAACACCTTGCCACACACCTCACACTTGAAGACACGTGCCTCTGGGTGTGAGAGCATGTGCTGAGCCAGGCCGGTCTTGTGGGTGAAGGTGTCCCCACACACCTCACATGCAAATGTCCTGTCATGCCTGTGAGTGGAGAGGTGCTTGGTTAAGTTGTAGCGCTGGGAGTAACTGGTGCCACACTCCTCACAATGGTACTTCTTGATCCCTGTGTGAATAATTTCGTGCTTGGTGAGGTTGGAGCGCCGTGCAAATGCCTTGCCACACGCCTTGCACACGTAGTTCCTCTCCCCAGTGTGGACGACCCGGTGCTTATCCAGGCTGCTCTTCACTGCGAAAGTCTTGCCGCACTCCTCGCACCTGTGGTTCTTCTCGCTGGAGTGCGTGAGGCGGTGAGCAGTCAGTGTGCTCTGCTGGGTGAAGGCTCGGCCACACACCTCACACTTGTAACGTTTCTCCCCGGTGTGAATCAGGATGTGCTTGTTCAGAGTGCGTTTCTCAGTGAATAGTTTGCCGCACTCTGCACACTTGAATTTCTTTATCCCAAGGTGTATCAGCATGTGTTTCTTGAGACTGCCTCCCTCTGTCAGCCTCTTGCCGCACACTTCACACTCATACCTCTTGATTCCAGCATGACTCAGCTTGTGTTTCCTGTATGTCCGTTTGTTATTCATCACCTTCCCACACTCCTCACACTCCAACACTGCCACTTGCCTCACCTCACTCATTGTAACGCCTCCACACACACACTTAAATCTTCCAGCGTGACAGTCAAGGTTAAATATCAGTCTCTACCACACTACTGAGTCTAGCATTGTCTACCATTATCTACCACTACTTCCCATTCTCTCTCACCTCTCTTGATAGCCTAAATAGTCTCCTTGTGTTATAACAGGTACTTCCTTCTGTCCAGCCTGGGAGTAATGCTATTTTTTGCTTCTTCCTCTATAGTCTTCCAATCATGTCCAGCTGTGGGAAGAAAGAGTGCTCAGGTATTAGGCATGTTTCCTTGTGTTTCCTCTCTCTCTCTCTCTCTCTCTCTCTCTCTACTCCTTGTCTCTCCCATACCTTTCTTTCCCTTTATTTTTCTCTTCCTATCCCCATCTCTCTCTCTCTCTCTCTCTCTCTCTCATGTGAAGTGGTGATGTATATTACGGTGAATGTGAAAATTTCTAAAGGGTTTTTATTGTGTATTTCAATGTATGGGTGTTTTGGTTATGTACTCTATGTATATGGTGACCAAGCCTGTTCTCAGCATTGCATCAAAGATAGTTCAAATCACAATATAAAGCAAGTCAAGTAGTCTATCATATATTGGTGAGCTTTATTGGCAAGAGGCACAACACTTCAACATGTCCCTTCATTATTAAGTGACTGGTAATGATTTGTTTAATTCACTGGTCATGGTAAGTCAGTATTTCATTTATAAAGCCAAGAATTGCTGATGGCCCTTCCTGTCATGCCTTGATTCCTGGATTGTAGACCTAACAAACCTGATCCCTGTGTTTAGGTCCAACCTGGCCCAGTCTTTTGCCTAAACATTTTGCCTTCACAACTCACCTACACTCCAGGAAATACAGTGCCTAACATTTATGACCTGCAATTAAAACAAGTGAGTTACAACACATGTGGTTAAAGCTTGATAAAAGTTTCATGCCAAACTCAAATTAATGCACAAAACTTATATTTGGAACAAGGAGAAACAGACTTTTTGTGCTTTCAAGAGTAAATAAGTTGTCATTTAAAATCTGAAGTCAAGAAAATAAATCAAATAAACTATATAATGAACTAATGTTTGGAATAAATTGAGAAACTTTTTTTTTCATTCAAGAGTTAAGTTAGTTGTCATTTAAAATCTGAAATCAAAACAAAAAATTAATCACAAAACAGAAAGATACAGTTTGTTCACAAATTTCTGTCAAACAAATCATATGGAGCCATCAAGGTAATAATTACAATGAAAAGAGGCTGAGAGAAATTATTTTGAGTGGTCTGAAATCAAAACAACATACATTACTTATCACAAACCAAACCAACTATGAGTAGGTAATGTTCGAAAATAAGAAGCTCAGAAAGTTTCGAGAATTCAAGAGCATGTGTATCAGGAATTATTTACAATCTGAAACCAAAACAACACATTATGAACAACACAAAAAATTAAAGTTTAGTATAACATTTCTATCAGGCAACAAATTAGATCATAAAGCAAGGAGAGAGAGAGAGAGAGAGAGAGAGAGAGAGAGAGAGAGAGAGAGAGAGAGAGAGAGAGAGAGAGAGAGAGAGAGAGAGAGATTGTTTCATGCTCTTAAGAATAAATAAGTTGTCATTTATAATCTGAAACCAAAATAACACATTAATCATAGCATAAAACGGTAATTAAAAAATCCTACTGGACAAATGAAATCACAAAGAAATTAGGGTAAATTTATAGTTTAAGCCAATGTCCCCAATCTCTACCCACGGCCTCCCAATCCCTCAAGCAAGCTTGGGGGCCTGTGGGGAATGGGTTTTTTTTTGGGGGGGAGCCATATACAAGTGATATATGGACTTAAAAAATCTAGGGAAATTTCCCCAAAATCTAGAGAAATGTAGGGAAATTTCCCTAAATCTAGGGAAATTCTCTATATCTAGGAAAATACCCCAAACTCTCCCTCTCGCAATTTGACAAGACATTGAGAAGCACCTAACCTAACCTAACCTAAGCACCTAACCTAACCTAACCTGCCACGCAGGAAGATGCGTTCCTTCCAGGAAAGTTCCTTTAAAGTCAGAAACGCTGAAGTTGCACTGCTTACTGCGCTTCTTTTTCGGCAGCTTGCGGTACCGGCCGCAATACCACACACGCCTGTCACTGCGCAGCTTACACGGCGTGTGGCACTCGGGACACTCGACTGCAGTGGGTAAAACGCCGTGTTCCCTCAAGAACTGGTAGCACAAGTCGTCTTTGCGGTGAAACGTAGCGATGAAGAGCCAATAATCAAATTTGCAACCAGCACAAGTAACGTCAACAGTACCCATGGCGGAAGTGACCGGAAGCGGTGTGCACACACCTGCCCGCACAGCTTATGGGTACTTATAGAGACATCCTATTGGTGCAACTCGTGGTGTTAAGTGGTGGTAGCACGTGATTGGCCCGAGGAATTATAGACACAGTGACCCTATCCAGCAGCTACCCACAATTCAAAGCATTAAACAACTGAAGTTCAGGCAACAATACACCATTTATGTTTACCTGTGGACTTAGAAAAAGTTGAGAGCGCTGTGCATTCCCAGGCCTATTGTGGCGTTATTATTAATTTCCGACAAGTAGTGTAATCATTAGAAATTATGTGAATAGTGAGAACAAAATGAGGTAGTTATTACCACGTAGTGTGTAATGGCTTAAACTATAATAATACCGAAATTAGCCAATGCGAGAGATTGTTTTATACTTTCAAGAGTAAAACAAGACTAATTTACAATATGAAACCAAAACATCTCATTAATCCCAAACAAACATACTAAGGTCAAAGTGTCATCTCCCACCACACACCCGAACACCAAGCCACAACACGTAAACATGACCCAATATGATCTTTCCTGACCCTCCCTCCTCCCGCCCGCTCCCCGATACCGCCTCACAACACACACATCTCATTAATAACACGCTGATATAACACAGACTCTACCTGTATTGGCGTGTGTTTGACCTGTGCGGACGTGTGTGGGGGCGCGGCGTGCAGGGGAACGGCGTGAGGGAGGGTATAAAGAAAGATATGAGGGGAATGGTTTAAAGGGAAGGTTTAAAGGTACCAACTTGCTGCTGTGACAATAACAAACCCGCGCGCTGTTGCCAGTTCGTCTTTTACTAGTTTTGTTTATTTATTTCTTTTTTGTTTTTCATGATAAAAAAATATATAAAATTTAATAATGTAAAGTAAAAGTGGTCGTATTATCGACTTTTCTTATGTATTTCATCATTTCTTGAGGCAATAACAGAGTGCTGTTGCCATGATATTTTACTGGTCTTATTTATTTGGCTTTCTTGGTGGCTAATGATTGAAAAGGACATGAAAACTACTCTCTCTAATTATATGAAATAAAAGTGATCTTAAAGTCTACTGCTTTTATCCATTTGCTTCCTGTCTGAGGTAAAAACATACTTGCGCGGTGTTGCCATATCTTATTTTACTAGTCTGATTTATTTATTTATATTTTTTGTTCCCGATGATCGAAAAGTTTATGACGAAATACTCCTTTTCATAACATAGAATAAAAAGGATATCAGATACTTCAATATACGTACCTAATTACCTGATTCATTAATTTTCTCATCACACTTATTTTTCCACTTGCAGACTGATTTCCTTGTATTTTAATAGTTATACCTGGGAAGGAACATAATTGCTACTATTACTACTAGTACAATCTCTCGCCTTTCCTGCATCTCCTCACTTTCAGATCGATTACCTCGTATATTTCAATGAAAAGTCCTGGGAAAGAATGCAACAACTACTACTATAACTAGACTACCATCAATACTATTCAAAAACGATTACTACCATTACTACCCCTCCCGACACAAGGAGAGCCAACCAAACACGCATCACTTTCCATTCTTTAATCACGTCACACTGAACACAAGAGGCAAATGACACATGAATATTAAAATGTACAAATAATATCTTTTACGTAGATTTGTATTTGTTACCAGTCTAGTCTTGCATCCTACGCCTAGTTAAATTTTCCTGTTAATCTTTTCATTGTTATATTACATTTACCTTCCTTAACTAATAATATCTTTCACCAGGAATAATGATTACGAGAGTAGCGTATTTAGTTATAATCTATAGTTTTAGTTTCTAGTTAACTTTCTATGTAGTAATGAAGCTACATAATTTCAGTTATATATGATTTTTTTCCTAAACTTATCTTTCAACAGGAACAAACAGTGAACAGAGTATTAATTTTGGCTTATCTAGTCTTATATTCTACCTGTACTTGCACTAACAAAGCTGCCCTAATATTTTTTTCACTGTTGACACATCATTCCTTACGTAATACTAATAAATGCAATATACTTCACCAGGAATAATGATAAACAGTGACCAAAGCATTAATTACCAGTCTGGTCTTGTATTCTACCTGTACCTTCACTAACCTAACCTACTAATCTTTTCACTTCTATTCATCACATTCACTGCACCAACATGTCCACCTTCATTACATCCTTGCCTTAATCTCTTACTTTTTCACCTCATATCACCTCTCGTAGTCAATCCCTCTGGTAATCTTTTCACTTTTAATGACTTGGCACCAATATTTTCACTTGCATTTCATCATTCTTGCCTTATTCATCTCTTACTGTTCACCTTAAGCTTCCACATTAAAATACAGTCATGTCTCAGCCGCTCAACGACTCTTGAAGCAATGCCTCCCTGTCTCTTTTGTAATCAGTGTGAAGACGAGTGTTGGCAAGGCTGTTTCAGTGTCTTATGAAGGATACAGGATATACATTAATGTTTCTGTATATTTGGCTGGGTATACATTAGTTAGCTGGTTGAATTTGCACTGAGGTTACTACTGTTTCTACTACTACTGTTGTTACTATTACTACTACTACTACAGATTTCTACATAACATTTGGAACCATGATGTTACAAAGAATTATCACTACTACTACTACTATTACTATTATTACTACTACAAATTTCTACATAACATTTGGAACCACAATATTACAAAGGGTAAATACTACTACTACTACTACTACTACTACTACTATAATAACTCAAGATTACTACGACTATTATTATTACAACTGATGCTTACTTCTACATAGCATTTGAAATCACAATACTACACACCTTAATGCATAAAGGTCTACTACTACTACTACTACTACTACTACTACTACTACTACTACCGTATTACAATCTAAAAAAAATAAAAAATTACAACTATATTTCAACACTACAAACAACACAATGAAACAAATAAACCAAAAGCAAGCAAACAAACAAACAAACAAACAAACAAACAAACAAACAAACAAACAAACAAACAGACACACCACTGACAACCATTTCACTGTATGAACAAATTGCATGACTCACTGTTGAAAAAATAAACAAACACAACAGAAAGAAAACAAAATAGATTAAAAGTAAAGTGAAAATAAATAAACAAAAAAAATTGCTGTATTAAAAAAAAAAAAAATAAAAAAAAAAATAAATGAATAAAAACACATTCACTAGGAAAAACGTATGCAAAAAAAATTGACTTATGATTAAAATTAATACAAATATACAATTGAGACTTGAATAAACCACAATGTGAAAAAAAAGGAAAAAATGTTAAGATATGAGAGAGAGAGAGAGAGAGAGAGAGAGAGAGAGAGAGAGAGAGAGAGAGAGAGAGAGAGAGAGAGAGAGAGAGAGAGAGAGAGAGAGAGAGAGAGAGAGAGAGAGAGAGAGAAACAAAACTACATTCATTATACAAACACTAACTCAAAATTTTCTATTAAACTCTACAGGTCACCAGTGAGAATTTGACACACACACACACACACACACACACACACACACACAGTCACTCTCCCTCTTGGTCACTATTCTTACAAGTATTCTTAATTTATATTTCTAACACCACTATCACAGAAGCCAAAAATATATACAGCACCGGTGTATGAAAGAAATACAACACTTAAGGGGGGGGGAGGGGGTGTTGTATGTTGTATTAATCTATTCTTATTTTTTACTCCTTTATTTTCCTTCTTTTATATTCAGTTCATCAGTTTTCTGTATGATTAAACTATTATATTATTTTTTTTTGCTTCTTCATTCTCTTTCTTTATTATTCAGTTTATTTTTCTTCTTCATCATTCACTTGTATTCACTTTTCCTTATTTTTATTCGCTTACTCCTGTTTCCTCTCCTTCTTCCTGTCTTATTAGTTCTTCTCCTTTTCCTCCTTCATTCTCTTCACCATCACCCATTTCTTTCACTTTCCATTTCTCCTCACTCACTCCCTTCTCTTCCTCGTCCTCCTCCTCCTCCTCCTCATCATCATTATCACCATCACTATCATTCTTGCCTTCTTCTTTCTTTGCTACTAAATCCACACTCACTTTCTCCTCTCCTTCAGAACCCTCCTCCTTTACCTTCCACTTCTCCTCCTCCTCCTCCTCCTCCTCCTGGTCATTCCCCTCACTCAATCTCCCATTACCAACACTCAGCTCTCCATCACTAGCTCCCCCATCTGAGCCCCTCATGAGCACCGTATCCTGGACTAAGAGACAGGTGTGGGGTACAAGGCCATTCTGCATGGGGTACACCTGTCCACAGTCCACACAGCTCGTTAGGCTCAGGTCAGAGTGCAGGTGTGTGTGTTGAAGGAGGTCGGCGCGGTGACAGAACGCCTTGCCGCAAACCTCGCACTCAAACTTGCTCTGTCCAACTGTGTGGCGCAGAAGGGAGCTCTTGCAGGTGAATGTTCTGCCACAGTTTGCACACTCGCAGTCCTCCGCCGTGTGCGTCTGTTTGTGTGAACGTAGCTCCTTTTTCGACGGGAAGAGCTGGCCACATCTGACGCACTCGAACCGCCTCCCTTCATCATGTGTCAGGGAGTGTTTCTTCAGCGAGCTCTTCTGCGTGAACAGCTTGCCACACTTCTCACACTGGTGCTTGCGGATGTCCTGGTGCGTGAGGGCGTGGATGTCCCGCACCCCCTTCTGCGTGAAAGCCTTGCCACACACGTCACAGGAGTACTTCTTTATCCCTGAGTGAATCAGGAGGTGTTGGTTCAAATTGTTCTTCTTATTGAATCCCTTCCCACACACCTCACACACATACTCCCTTGCGTCTGTGTGGCCAAGCATGTGCTGCCCCAACGCTGACTTCTGTATGTACGCCTTGCCACACACAGGACACACATAGTTTCTCTCGCCCGTGTGTGTCATGAGGTGCTTTCCAAGGTTACATTTCTGCGAGAAGCACTTGCCACACTCGTCACACTTGAATTTCTTGTAGCCAGTGTGGACGGCCGCATGCTTGCTGAGGGAGGAGCGCAGACCGAACACTTTCCCACACTCCTGGCACTCGAACTTCCTCTCCCCCATGTGAAATGCAATGTGTTTGTTCAAAATGCTCTGTGCCGCGAATAGTTTCCCGCACATCTCGCACTTGAAGTTCTTCTCGGTGACGTGGGTGTACTTGTGAGCCGTCAGCGTGCCCTTCTCGGTGAACGCTCGGCCGCACACGTCACACTTGAACCTCTTCTCCCCGGTGTGTATCAGGATGTGCTTGGTGAGTGTGCTCTTGTCGGTGAACTGCTTGCCACACTCCCAACACTCATGTTTCTTTATCCCTAAGTGGATGAGTCGGTGCTTCTTCAGACTGCCGCGCTCCGAGAACTTCTTGCCACACACCTCACACTCATGCTTCTTGATGCCCGTGTGTGTGAACTTGTGCTTCTTGAGGTTCTGCTTGGAGCTCAGGACCTTGCCACACTCCTCGCACTCAAACTTGGTGATGCGAACTTGTCTCAGCTCACTCATGGTGCTGGTGTTCCTCAGGGTGCCACACACACACACACTAGGTTCTTCAGTTCAGACACAGGAAGTAGCCATGACAGCTCCCTCAGTGTTCCTTCTTCACTTTAGACATGAAAATTTGCCACAACACAGCTGTTTTAGTGTTCCTCAGGGCATGACACACCCTGGCTAGTTTAGACATGGAAAGTAACCCCAACACACCTTATTTAGTGTTCCTTCTTCAATTCAGACAGAGAAAGTAATTGTAACATGGTTCATTTAGTGTTCCTTCTTCAATTTAGACAAGGGAACAAACCACAACACGGCTCATTTAGTGTTCATCGGAGCCACACACACACACACAGTACCTGAAGTTTACACATGGGACCTTGGTTATCAGTCCCTACCACAGCACAGGTCACTAAACAGTCAGAACATTTCATAACCTTCACCAGAAATGCCCAAATTATCTTAGAAGCTGAATGAAAAATTAAACACCTTATATGCTACACCAGAAGTACATATATATATAAAAAAGGTCTTTGTACATAAACAAAAACCGCAAACACAGTCTTAATCCTGAACCACAAACATACAAAGCACTTTTTACTTTAGCTTAAACCCCCCAAAAATATCAATCCTGCACTAGAAACAAACAAACCAATTAACAAGTAAACTAAACACCAGAAAAACAGAGCCTTAATCCTAAACCAGACACATACAAGACACTTTCCACCTAAACTAAAAAAATCTTAAAGCCTAAACCATAAACAAGCACTTCACACTTCACACTACAAATTACTGAAGTGTTTCACAGGCTCAGTGAGAGGTGACAGAGACACTTAGAGACTCGCTTCCCACTCTCTGTCTCACCTCACGCACTATTAACGTCTAACAAGGTGTGGTGTGTGTGTGTGTGTGTGTGTGTGTGTGTGTGTGTGTGTGTGTGTGTGTGTGTGTGTGTGTGTGTATGTGTGTGTGTGTGTGTGTTATATGAAGCACCTCCTCCCTCCCTGCCTGGCCTGGAGGTGCTGATGTGTGGCTGTGTCTAGGGTGTCTTGTGCTGTTCTTCTCCCTGTGGTTCTCTCCCCTGGTCACCTCCAGTCCCTGTGGGAAAAGCACAAATGTTAAACAGAAGTAACTGTAATTCAGACAGAAAAAAAACAATAAAAAAATAAATAAAATAAAGTAAGATCAAATGAAAAAACAAAGAGATAATAAGAGAAAGAGAGAGAGAGAGAGAGAGAGAGAGAGAGAGAGAGAGAGAGAGAGAGAGAGAGAGAGAGAGAGAATTAAAATCAAGCTCAAAAATTCAACTAACTTCACCATTTCATAAACAAGCATCAAAACACACAGACACACACACACACACACACAAACATACAACTATAAATAAAGCAACAAAAGCAAACAAGATCAAATAAAAAAAACAAAAATTTCTCCAACAAATAAGTAAGCACAAATCTCACAAGTGTACCTGAATAACTTGACACGGTGGCTTGCATCAACCAGCGGCCTCAGTGATGACAGGTAAGGGTGACCACGTGACACTCCTGCATGCAAGCCAGACTCCAGTGGTGGGCCATCTCAAATCTGAAAGGCAAGAGGAAAAATTAAGGTCTTTAAGTGATATTGGGGTCTTTAAATAGTATTGGGGATCTTTCATCGGTATTGGATTTTTAAGTGTATTAGGTATTTTAAGTGGTATTAGGTCTTTAAGTGGTAAAAGAGACATAACAAGGGTGACAAACAAAATCTTCAGGGTCAGTAATGAGGATAGGATAAGAATTAACATTTTCAAACTTGATAAACTTACATTTCAAAGAGATTGTAAGAAACTGGTCTTCAAACAGAGAGGTGGATGACAGGAAGAGACTCGGTAATCAGGCTGTTAGTGCTGAATCACCAGGGAGCTTTGAGGGAATACCACTACAAGGCACTTAACACACCTGAGATCAAAACCTAATCTTAAGACAGTTAATTAATACTACTCTCACTTAACACACCTGGGATCATCTTAGTCTAACCCTCTCATGACTCAGGAGTTAAAAAGTAGTGAGGAACTGGACTAAGACTGGTTAATTAATACTACAAGGCACTGAACACACCCAAGATGAAAACCTAATCTGAGGATGACTTAGGAATTAAAAAAAATAGTGAGGAATTGGACTAGCACTCCCCACCTGGCTACACTGACATAACTCATTCACCCAACACACCTGAATTAACGCAAGCCTTACGTAACTTTGCCCTCTGATGAATACATTGACGAGTTATAGAGTTAAAACTAGCGAGGAATTGAACACCCGTCATCTGATCACCTCAACCAACACCACTCTCTCACCCAACACACTTGAACTAACAGACCTAACCTAACTCTGAACACACAGACAACTTAAGAATGAAAACAATAGAGAAGCACCGAGGAATCAAACTAATGCATTCTTACCTTACCCGGCAGAGCAGTTAGCACCACTCACTCTCTCAACATCCCTGAAACACCTGTACTGAACACCTGACATCTAGAAGAGCTAATTTACTCACTACATTAAAGATAACACGTCTTCATGTGGTGAAAATGGGAGATAATGTGAATAAAGAAGGCAGACACACTCACCTCAGCCTCCCAAACAATAACAAAAGCGCTGGTGCCACGTGTTCGCCTCTCTCCTTCCTGATGCTGATGTGCCACGTCTCTCGTACCTCCAAGGTTTATTATACTATATTTTTTGTGAAGGGTAACTATTTTATTCACTATCTTATTCTCCAGTACATGTTTTGAATTTGTTTTGTTTTTGGTGAATTATTATTACATATAAAAAGTACATACAACGAAAGAACGCTTTATTTTAGTTCTGATATATATATATATATATATATATATATATATATATATATATATATATATATATATATATATATATATATATATATATATATATATATATATATATATATATATATATATATATATATATATATATATATATATATATATATATATATATATATATATATATATATATATATATATATATATATATATATATATATATATATATATATATATATATATAGGCCCACAAATATGATTTAACAGGAATGAAAACACTTAAAAAATTCTTAACTATTTTTACAAACAATTTAGAGTTAGTTAAAAGCTGAAAGAAAGAAAGAAAAAAATACATCATGTTACAAACTCTAATTCTGACGGGATTATAAATTATCTTGAAGTCCATATATTTAATTTCACAGTAATAATAATGAAAAAAAAAACAGAAATCATAAGAAATTTTTATAATCAGCAAGAACTTAATTACGGGTAAAAAAAAAAAAAATCCCTAAATATTGTTACGAAGGCAAGAAAATGTTTGTTTACGCTGTTTAAATCTGGAAGACTGGGCGGCCATGTCAGGGAGCGGTTAGTTGTGGAGGAGAGACAGAGGGGACACTGAGTCCAGCTCCTTCAGGTGCCTTGCTCCGTCTTCTGCTTCGCTTTTGTGCCCTGTCTGCGCAGTTGTGATCCCTGTGTACACCTGTGTTGTGAGACACTGACTAGTAAGCGACAGTGACTGTGGTGGTAGCCTGTGACCTGTGATTCAGGGATAAAACTTTGCAGTGGTGGTGTCTATCCTTCCCCTTGTGCCCTGTCCTGCCCCGTGACCTTGAACTTGTACATGTGGTTTCCATCAATATAAGGCAGCAAAGGATTCCAGTGTTTGCTTGCACCCTTCCCCTGAGTGCGTGTGAACAGCCAGACAGTAGGGAAATAAACCTGTAAGTCCTGGTTCTAGCTGGGACCCCTCTGTAATAAGTGGTGCCGCCCCGCCCCGGCACCTGTATCTTCGCCTTAGGAGACGGAGCCAGCAGGTGTGTTCTGGAAGGCCCACTTGGCGAGGAGAGGGGCGACGTGACAATAGGATATCAGAAAATTGGACATAAACAACCTCAAAATCAATATATTTAATTTTAAAGAAATATAAAACACTTAAAAATAACGAAATATTCTTAGAAACCACGAAGGACCGCTCAAGGTCACAATCAAGGAGACACTCCCCAGACAACCTTCCACTAGCGCTGTGCGGGAACCGGTTCCGGAATCGGTTCCGACGATTCCGCTAAGCCTTGCTTGGAATCAGTTCCGAGTCTTGGAGCCGGTTCCGCTTAACGGTTCCTCAAGAGTACTGATGGCTGATGCTCGTGAGTTACAAATCACAAACAGTTATGCATTGTTTAAAATATGTAATCATGAATATTATTCAGGAAGTTTTAAAAATGTTATCTACAAATGAACGAAATGGAGTGTAAAGGAATGACACATGAATAGCGTCCTTTCATTCAGTATTCAAAGAAATCGCATGAATGATATGAAAATATTTCGTTCATGATGGCCAATAGTATGCACTGATTTAGTGTTAGCATATGCGTAATAGTTTCTTAACACACTGATTGGTAGATGTCCTGTGACGTCATGACGGTATAAATAGTAGTGCGCGGCCGGCGACTTGCTCTTAAGAGCTGAAACTGCTTAAGGCAGAGGGAGTCTGTGACCATTATCCTCATGGGTAAATAAAGACCTTATTTTTTTCAGATACTCAAAATAACTTACTTGCACGTTGTACTCCAACCCTTCCTCTCTCACAGTTTTTTTTTTTTTTTTAAGGCAGCGTGCTGAAGGTGCACATATCGCGTTTGTACCTACTTTGCAGCGTCAGAGCAAAGAGAACGGCGCGGGCCGGCGGAGGCGTACATCTCTCTTATGAAGCCTAAATTTCACGTAAAACAATGGCATCCAAGCGGAATACCACAGCTCCAGTGTGGACGTGCATGGAACAGACGTCGTTTGACGTCGTTGTATGCTTGGTGTGTAAAGATAAGCTGAAGTACAGTGGAGGTACATCGAACATGATGAAACACCTGCACATCTGACATCCCATTGAATGTGCGGAGTTCAGAAGGATGCAGATATGGAAATTGCTGCCAAACACCCCAGACCATCCACCTCTACTCAACCAGCACTGATCGAGGCCACCACTAGGGTTCACCCCCATAAGAATGACTCGAATAAAAAGAAAGAATTTGACGCTGTTGTCAGGATGATAGTGGAAGACTTACAACCACTATCTGTTGTTGGAGACAAGGTGTTCAAGAGATTAGTAAATGGACTCAACCCCAGATATGACTTGGCAAGTCGCAGAGAGATAGGTTGGACTCTCTTACCTTCTATTTACAGTATAGAGATAGAGAGAGTCCGTCAAGAGCTGGAGAAAGCTAAACGTATTGCTTTAACAACAGACATATTATGGAGATCCCGACAAATAAAAGCATTCATCACAGTGACAGCTCACTACATATCCCCAGAGTGGGCCCTCAAGTCTGCTGTGCTTTTTTTTTTTTTTTTTTTTTATGTAAGAAGGACACTGGCCAAGGGCAACAGAAATCTAATAAAAAAAAAAAAAATGCCCACTGAAATGCCAGTCCCATAAAAGGGTCAAAGCAGTGGTCAAAAATTGATGAATAAGTGTCTTGAAACCTCCCTCTTGAAGGAATTCAAGTCATAGGAAGGTGGAAATACAGAAGCAGGCAGGGAGTTCAAGAGTTTACCAGAGTAAGGGATGAATGATTGAGAATACTGGTTAACTCTTGCGTTAGAGAGGTGGACAGAACAGGGGTGAGAGAAAGAAGAGTCTTGTGCAGCGAGGCCGCGGAAGGAGGGGAGGCATGCAGTTAGCAAGATCAGAAGAGCAGTTAGCATGAAAATAGCGGTAGAAGACAGCTAGATATGCAACATTGCGGCGGTGAGAGAGAGGCTGAAGACAGTCAGTTAGAGGAGAGGAGTTGAGAAGAAAAGCTTTTGATTCCACCCTGTCTAGAAGAGCAGTATGAGTGGAACACCCCCAGACATGTAAAGCATACTCCATACATGGACGGATAAGGCCCTTGTACAGAGTTAGCAGCTGGGGGGGTGAGAGAAACTGGCGGAGACGTCTCAGAACGCCTAACTTCATAGAAGAATACTGTTCGTATGGTTAAGTCCCATACAGCAGATAATATTGCAGAAAAGATAAGACTTGTCTACAATAAATGGAACATTTTAGATAAAATTCACTCAAATGTGACTGACAATGCTGCTAACATGACTGCAGCAGTAAAACAAGTGAATGTTCGCCACATCCCGTGTCTTGCACACACTTTGAATCTAGTTGTTCAATCAGGACTCCATTAAGAACACTGAAGATGTCCAGAAGCTGAAAGAAAAAAATGAAGACTATTGTAATTTTTTTCCATCACAGCGTGAAGGCTTCTGATAAGCTGATGCAGGTGCAAGAGCAGCACAAGCAGCCTTCAAAAAAAACATTCAGGATGTAGAAACTAGAAGGAATTTTATATACTACCTGATGGAACGATATTTAGAGCAACATGCCCACGTGACATACACTCTGCTACCTGGGGAAAAGTAATATGTCTCTGTCTAACGAGGAGCTTGTAATAATCTCTGCCAGTATTCTAGATAGTCCTGGAACCGCTACACACCAGTGGTAACCGTCTGAGCAGCGCGGTGCCGGCTCCAAGACTTGGTACTCAGACGACGCGCTTTCTGCACGATTCCCCACGGAACCGATTCCGGAACCGGCTCCGCCTAGTAACCGTCTGAGCAGAGCGCTGGTGGCTCCAAGACTCTGGTACTCGCCCCGCGTGTTGGTGGCTCCCAAGACTCTGGTATCGGTCCCGCTCGCTCTACACTATTCTCCGCGGAACCGGTTCCGGAACAGGTTCCGACAGATCCGCTAGCCCAAGGAATTGATTCCGTGAATACCTAAGTTATCGGTTCCTGCCCACCACTACATTTCACGCAGCAACTGACGAAAAACTAAAAAGTGGCCGCTGCGCGGAGGCGGCAGCGGCGGCCGCTGCAGCTTTTGCAGGAGACGCGTGTTATGCCAAGACTAAGATTAAGCTCGGCCAGAATCAACATCAAGGCATTATTTTTCTTTTCTTTTCTCTCTTTCCTATACAAGCCTGCATGTCACGCCATCACAGGTTGACAACACCTAAGCAAAACAGCAATGGCTGGGGGTATGACCACAATATTTAAACACTCCAAATATAATAACACGTCTGAGTGCCTTACACATGACACAAATCTATAGGAAGCATACATTTCTTATGTAAGGGACCCACTGGCCAAGGACAATAAAAAATAAACGAAAAAAAAAAAAGAGACCCACTTGAGTGCCAGTTCCCAAAGTAAGGTCAAAATGGGATAATCAAATATTAGAGGTTAAGTGTCCTGAAGTACCCCTCTTGAAAGAGTTCAGAGAAAGGAATGAATGATTTAGATACTGCTTAACTCTTAGATCAGAGAGAAGGTCAGGACAGGAGTGAGGAAAAGTAGAAAGTGCTGTGCAGCGAGGCAGTAGGAGGAGGGGACATGCAGTTAGCAAGATCAGAAGGGCAGTTAGCGTGAAAATAGCTGTAAATATAAAAGATATCAAGAGATGCAAGTTTGTGGCGATGAGAGAGAGAGAGAGACTGAAGACAGTCAGTTAGAGGAGAGGAATTAATGGGGCTAAGAGAGAGAAATTCTGAAGGCAGTATATTGTGGTTGCTGACGGGGAGAGAGAGAGAGAGGGCTGAGGGGGGGAGGGGTTTGGCTGAAGACCACGGAATGTATATATGTAGAATTCTTGGGCGGGACTCTCATTCCCCATGAACGCCTTTTTCTTCTTTTTACAAATCTTTATTCGTATGTTTATTAATCTATTTATTTATATATTTTTTCCCCATTGCTGGAGTGAACTCTCACTATGCTCATAAAATCATGCTTGAAAATCTGCACCATCAACAACCTTCCTTTAAACAAACTCAAAATAATGGTAATATTTTAATAACTATCTTCATTAGACAATCACATCTCCACTATTAACAATCTTCCTTTAAACAAACTCAAAATAAATGTAATATCTTAACAACTATCTTAATTAGACAAACCATTTAATTTTAGACACTCGTTCTACAATTATACGTTTGAAATCTGAAGTGTACAAAAGCTAGGCGAGTATATCATCACTATTCATCTTGGTAGGTATGATGAGTGATAAGCATATATATATCGTACGGTCTCTAAGGTGATTATATAATTGTACCGTACAGTCTTTCCTTGTTCACTTCAATCTCTTTCTGTCTTTCAATCCTACTTTGTTTCATCCTTCAGTCTACCTCTCCTCCTCCTCCTCCTCCTCCTTCATTGGTCTGGTTCCTGAAATTTTACTCCTGTTTGTTCCGTTTTCTTTCATTTAGCACCATATACATTTTTTTTTTTTTCGGTCAATATTATTCTTCATTCTCCTCCTTGTTCTTCATCTCCTTGTCATTACTGTTGTTATTCTTATCCCCCTTCTTCAGATGTGCCACCATTAACATGAGGATTCAGTCTCACAAATGAAAACAAAAGATTAACGAGAAAAAAAAAAAATCCACCTAATAATAAACATAAAAAAAAGGAAAACTCAGAAACGAGAAAAAACGAGTAGAAAATAAAAAAATCTGAAAAAAAGAAAAGAAAAAAATGAGAGAGAGAGAGAGAGAGAGAGAGAGAGAGAGAGAGAGAGAGAGAGAGAGAGAGAGAGAGAGAGAGAGAAATCCTTATCCTTCCTTAGCCGCTAATTCCTGCAGTTCTCTCTTCAAAACCTTCCCAGTTTGATTCTTGGGCAGCGCATCTACGAATCTCACGCCGCCCTTCAGCTGTTTGAATTCCGCCACTCTCTCCTTCAGGAAGCCGTGTATGTCCTCCTCGCTGCAGGAGGAGGAGGAGCGCACGATGTAGGCGCGAGGGAGTTCTCCAGCGCGGTCGTCTGGTATGCCAATGACCGCCACGTCAGCCACGGCCGTGTGTTCCAGTAAGACGTCTTCCAGTTCCGAGGGCGAGACCTGCAGAGAGGGTGGTGGTGGTGATGGTGGTGATGGTGAGCGATAATATAAAGAAGAGGAAGAGGAAAAGATAGAGGAAGATGAAGAAGGGGGGAAAGAGAGGAAAAAAGGGGGACAAGGTGAACAAAAACAAGGAGGAGGAGGAAAAGAAGAGGTGATTTTGCGTGCTTTGGTATTTTTTTTAAATAGCATTTGGAATGTGTTTGGCCAGCTTTCAAGATCTAACTCCCCTCGTGACTTCTGGCATCTAGCCAAAAATATCTGCAATAACTTTGCTTCTTCTTCTTTTCCTCCTTTATTTCAACCAGATGGCACCACTGCTATCACATCTATTTCTAAAGCTGAACTCTTCCCTTAAACCTTTGCTAAAAAAATCTACTTTGGACAATTCAGGGCTTGTTCCTCCCTCTCCTCCACCCTCTGACTACTTCATGCTACTTCGCAATGATGTTTTCCATGCCCTCGCTGGCCTAAACCCTCGGAAGGCTTATGGACCTGATGGGGTCCCTCCTATTGTTCTCCGAAACTGTGCCTCCGTGCTTGCACCTTGCCTAGTCAAACTTTCAGCTCTGTCTGTCAACATCTACCTTTCCTTCTTGCTGGAAGTTTGCCTACATTCAGCCTGTTCCTAAAAAGGGTGACCGTTCTAATCCCTCAAACTACCGTCCTATTGCTTTAATTTCCTGCCTATTTAAAGTTTTTGAATCTATCCTCAACAAGAAGATTCTTAAACATCTATCCCTTCACAACCTTTTATCTGATCTGGGTGTTGCAGGTTGGGTACCGTGTGACCACGTGTTTAGAACTGTGCGTTTTGTCGTCACTGGCTGCGGGAAGCGGCCGCGCCGTCCGAGTCCTGCCGTGGCATGATGCTGTTGGCGCGGGTAGTGTGACACCTCTCATTTGCATGTGTTGTCGTAATAGCGGCGAAGCCGTTCAACGAGGCCGTGCGGCTTCGTAGCCCAGTATGACACCCTTACATTCCCTTACCTTCCATACACCTTTCCCCCCACCAAAGCCCAGCATCTCTCACCTGGAAGCCTTTCACCTTGATGAGTTCCTTCAGCCTGTCCACGATGCTGAAGAAGCCGTCAGTGTGTATCGCCACGTCGCCAGTGTGCAGCCAGCCCTCGGCGTCAAGGGTCTGGGCCGTGACTGTCGGGTTCTTGTAGTAGCCCGTCATTAGCTGAGAGAGAGAGAGAGAGAGAGAGAGAGAGAGAGAGAGAGAGAGAGAGAGAGAGAGAGAGAGAGAGAGAGAGAGAGAGAGAGAGAGTGGTGGAATGAGTGATTGATACGTGTCTGTATATTGTAATTTGGCAGAGACAGGATTTCCAAAGTAACACATTAAGATAAGGAGTAATAAAAAAAAAACGCTAATAAGGAAATAATAGAGGTAAAATAAAATAAAGAAGTGAAAATTAAAGAACTTTTGAATGAGACAAAAATGAGAATAAAAGGAGGAGGAAGAAGGAAGAAGAGAAGGAGGTTAGGAGGAGCTGCCAGCCTATCTTACCGAGGGACTCTTGATACACAGCTCTCCTCTCTCCCCCTCCGGCAAGGCTTCCCCCTCCGCGTTGATAACCTTCGCCATTACATTGGGCACCACTTTCCCGCAGTAGCCTAGCCTCTCATCGTCCAGGGGCGTCATGTGGCTGCCCAGGGTCTCCGTCATGCCGAAGCCTGAAGATGGGACAGGTAGAATAAAAAGTTGTTCTGAGGCTTTTAAAGGTCTTTCTCTCGACTCAGCTGTTAGAAAATTGCACATTGGTTCAGAATCTTTTAAAATTTTTTCTTTCTCTCATTAAAACTGCTTTACATGGCTGAGAATCTATTAAAATTGCTTAGTTTTCTCGCCAAGGCAGTTTATTACAGTAAAATCCCTCTTATCCGGCATTCGAGTATCCGGCAGCTTCAAGTATCCGGCACATTTTTCCCCAAGCCTTAAAATCAATAAAAAATCAATGTGTACTCATAAAATCGATTAAAATTCCCGCGCGAGGCATACTTTGTCCCCTCGCCACCGGAGCGCACTGCTTCGCGCCACCCGCGGCCCACTGCACTGTGTTTACTCAGTGACTCAGTCCCGCGTGTGCACTGTTTATCGTTTGACGCCTTCATCATGCCTTAAGTTGTAGAGTAGAAAAGAGGAAGCATGTTGTGCTTACACTTAAGCAGCTGATCAGATCAGCTGCTGATTAAGATCAGCTGATCTTTGTTATGGTAAGATGCGTGAGTGTAGGGTGGTGATTGTGGACATAATTTCACTTCTATTCAAGTATCCGGCAATATTCAAGTATCCGGCATGTCGACGGTCCCGTTGATGCCGGATAAGAGGGATTTTACTGTAGTATGTGTTGGTTTATATTAACATAAAAACGCTTCATTTTCTCACCAGAACTGTTTACTATATAGATTCTTAAAAAAAAAAAAAATGCTTTATTCTTTCGCTAAGACTGTATGTGGTGTTGGTTTAAATTCTTTTGAAAATGCTTAATTCTCTCGCTAGGATTTAAACGTGTTATCTTAGATTCTTTTAAAACGAAAGAGAAGACGTGAGAGAATGCTTATAGATGCTGTGAAAAACATGCTTGTAGTGTCTGTGACTGAGGAAAGCACAGAAGACTGAACAGGTTGGAGAAGAATATTCATCCATCGTAACGACAAATCATAAATGACCAAAAGAAAGAAAACGTTAGTCCAGCCACTCCTTACCTTCCTGGAATATGACAGGGTTGGGTGCTTTCTCCTTGAAGAGTTTGGCAGTGCTGGAGGGCACAGGGGCAGCGGCACACATGGCGCCCCTCACGCTGACCAGGTCGGCTGAGGTCACCTTGTCACTCATGGTCAGGAAGTTCAGGATCGGAGGAACCATGTGTACGATTCCAACCTGTGAGGATTTATTTATTTATTTATTTATTTTTTATTTGTGGTTTTATTAGGAGAGACTGAAGGTTGTGGGATAAAGAGGAAGAGGAACACGAGGAAGAAGTAGCACATCAGTAAGGGAAAGTAGATAGACCGTGAAGCAGTAAAGCATCGAATAATTTGAAGCAGTGAACCACTCAACCACTGAACTACTGAACAAAACATTGAAACATTTGAAACATTTATTAATTGCCGACAAAATTTCACCAGTGTGATCGTTATAATAAAGGCATCCTTTCTATAAGCAAACCCAGTGAACTACTGAATGTTTGAACTATGGACCCTGTGAACAATTCAACCATTAAACAATTTAACCAGTGAACCACAGAACTAGCAAATCACTGAACCAAGTAAATGATTACGCCAGAACACCATTAATGACTAGTTATATTAATACTGGTTCTCACGTCATCATACACACATCTCTTCCCCCTCTCCCTTCACCCCTCCCATCCCTCCCCGCCCACACACTCCTGGCCTCACCTTTTGTTCTCGCACGACTCTGACGAAGCTGAATGGATCGAAAGAGGGGAAGGAGACCACCTTGGCTCCCTGGTACATGCTGAGGAGGGTTACCACGTACAGCCCGTATATATGGTAGTAAGGAAGAAGGCCTGTCACCACTTCCTGCGCCTCCCCCTCTGTGTAGATGTATCATGTATTAAATGTTTTAAATTAAATGTATGAAATGTTTTTTGGGATATTGCCAGAGATGAAAGTACAGGCTATTTTAAATGAAAATGTTCTATGCATATATTGCTTGGCCGTGGTATGAAATTAAAGTGTGGCCTGGCGACAGACACAGCGGCCTGGCGACAGACACAGCGGCCTGGCGACAGACACAGCGGCCTGGCGACAGACACAGCGGCCTGGCGACAGACACAGCGGCCTGGCCTGGCGGGTAACCATGGCAGTGGAGCACTATTTCTGAACACTCCACACTGTTATGCAACACATTCTGAAGGTATTCACTGTCAGTCTCAGAGGGAAACTGTGTGATCTGACTGACAACCAGCTGATTTACTACTAGCCTCGCTGCTTCCCACTTCCTGCCCGGACAGGCAATGCATGGTGCCACGCAGCCTGTTATTTTATTTGTTGTTTATTACATCCATACTATCATTGTGTAATGTTTATCAGTAACTGGTATCGGTCCGTTGCTGTCACTCGTCTCGTCACGGAACACTGTAAAGCTCCAAAACTTGTAGACGTCATGACTGAATTATTCACAATTTCAGATCCCCGCCACAGAAACCCGCCTGGCCCGGCCGTCGTGTTTGTCGCCAGGCCACACTTGAATTTCAAGCCTCGGCTAGACAACGCCTCAAAATACGTAGAATATTTTCCACTTAGAATAACCTGTGCCTTCACCTATGGCAATATCCGCAGAAACTCGTGTTACACCCTGTATAGTGCAAGATATATGAACTGGTCATGATTGCAATGCTTGCTTGCTGTGGCCAATATGCTATCTAGCTATCTGTGTGTGTGTGTGTGTGTGTGTGTGTGTGTGTGTGTGTGTGTGTGTGTGTGTGTGTGTGTGTGTGTGTGTGTGTGTGTGTGTGTAAGGAGAGAGAGAGAGAGAGAGAGAGAGAGAGAGAGAGAGAGAGAGAGAGAGAGAGAGAGAGAGAGAGAGAGAGAGAGAGAGAGAGAGAGAGAGAGAGAGAGAGAGAGAGAGAGAGAGAGAGAGAGAGAGGGTGTGGTATAGTAAATTATGACAAAAAAAAAAAAACAGGAGAAGCAAGGCAGGCTAACACTTACCCTTAGAAGGATGGTAAGGGAAGATTTTTGGATGGGTGAAGAAGGTCAGGTTGGACGTGAAGGCCCTGTGGGACAGCTGCACGCCCTTGGGAGGCCCCGTGGTGCCGCTGGAGAACAGCATCACCGCCATGTCCTCAGGGTGCGTCTGCGTCAGGAGGGAACATAGGATAACTTAGGGGGCATAAAGTATCTTTGAGAACCGCTGGGATTTCAGAACAGAACAGAAAAGGACACGGAAGAAGACAAAAGAAGAACAAATAGGAAAACACTTGAAAGAGGAAAAGAAACAAAAAAAAAAAAACGAAGACAAAGAAAGAACAAACAGCAGCAAGCTAATTGGATGTGGAGGAAGAGGAAGAGGAAGAGGAATGGGAGGAGGAGGAGGTGCACAAATTAAAGGAGAACAAAGAAGAAACAAAAGAAGAGTTGTTGGAACACAAGAACATAAGAACATTAGAACATAAGAAATAAGGGAAGCTGCAAGAAGCCAAAATGCTCACACGCGGCAGCCCCTGTATGAAACATGTCTACCTATGTTTCATACAGGGACTGCCACGTCCCTGTTTGAAACTCTCTCTCTCTCTCTCTCTCTCTCTCTCTCTCTCTCTCTCTCTCTCTCTCTCTCTCTCTCTCTCTCTCTCTCACCTGCACCAGGTCGCAGAAGGGCCTGGCTGGGTCAGCCAACATGTCCCTCACATTAGGGTAGCCTTGCTGAGACACGCCGTTCACCATCACTGGCAGATCCTTCCCCAGCTTGACTAGAGCCTCCCTCACCATGCCCTCCAGCAGCGGCTCCGTCACCACCAAGCCTGCCTCACTGTGCGCCAGCTGCCTCGCCACCTCGGCTGCAAAGTAGTGGATGTGTCCGGTGAGCTGTGTGTGGCGCATTGTGTTTCACTGTAGCCGCCGACTGTGACCTCAAACTAAACCTTTCCTATACTGTGGCTTCTTGCAACGTATGTTCTTAGAGAGGGAAATAAATAAATGAATAAATTAGGTTAGGTTGACTGGTAAGTACACTGTGTAATAAAAAAAACAACAACTATATAATTGTCAGTTGTATCAAAATAAATAAATTAAATAATTAATAAACAGACGGATGGGTAAGTGCACTGAGTAACTTGAATATATAAAATAAAAATAAACTTTATATAAATGCCAAGAGAGAGAGAGAGAGAGAGAGAGAGAGAGAGAGAGAGAGAGAGAGAGAGAGAGAGAGAGAGAGAGAGAGAGAGAGAAGACACTGGAATATAAAACAAGAGAAAAAAAGGAAGCAAGGCAGAAGAAAAAAATAGAGAAAAGAAAACAAGCAAGGGAGAAAAAAAATAAACAGAAAAAAAAAAGAAATGAAGGCAACCTAAACAAGATAAAAAAGAACGCTCGGTGTGTCCCAAGTGATTACATTCCCATGGCAACTGAACGTGACTTTCGATCAAACTGATAATTCACTCTTACTAATATTACACTAATTCCCTCAATTTGTGATGCGTTACGTGTGCCAGGCATCGCGGACAAGAGTTAAGAGGCAGACGAGGAGGAGGAGGAGGAGGAGGAGGAGGAGGAGGAGGAGGAGGAGGAGGAATAGTGGGAAGAAGAGGCTTGGGTCTGAATTGTAATCTTATCCCTTTTATCATTTTCATTAACCCTAAACTCTCTCTCTCTCTCTCTCTCTCTCTCTCTCTCTCTCTCTCTCTCTCTCTCTCTCTCTCTGACACAAAAGTACGGTAACCTTGTATTAAACAAAACAAAAGAGAAAAGACAAGAAAACGAAGAGAAAATGAAAAATGAGTGAATGAAAAGAAAGAATGAATGAATGAAAGAATAAAAAAAATTACCCCTCCCTCACACACACACACACACACACACACACATGAAGAACACGAAAAAAACGAAAAGAAAGAAAAATAGAAAACAAGTAGCAAAATCTTAACAAACACATACACACACACACACACACACACACACACAACACACACACACACACACACAGAGAGAGAGAGAGAGAGAGAGAGAGAGAGAGAGAGAGAGAGAGAGAGAGAGAGAGAGAGAGGAGAGAGAGAGAGAGAGAGAGAGAGAGAGAGAGAGAGAGCCACCCATCCACCCATCCACTCCCTCCCTCCCTCACCTGCCGTGTAGTTGGAGTTAATAGTAGCCAAGGTCGCGCCAGTAGCCAGAGTCCCCCAGCAGGAATATGGGGAACTCCGGACAATTTTGGGAGAAGAAGGTAACTGTTCTGATCTTCTCTTCCGGGGAGGCGGAGGAGGAGGCAGGAGGAAGGAAGGTGTTCACGATGCCTCCAAAACCTTAAGCCCTTGTCCAGCACTTCACCGTACGTGTATTTCCTTCCTGTTACGGAGCACTCCTGCACAAGAGAGGGGAGGGGAGAGAAAGAGAGAGGGAAAGGAGGTATGCTGGATTTAGTAACGCTGCAAGTGAGGAAAGAAGCAAAAAGAAGAGAAAAGTATGGTATAATACATATTTTCTACCCTACTTGTTCCTAACACCATAGCGAGAATGTGTCTACAATATGTTTTTTTTTTTTTTTTTGTTCTCTGATCTTATTACAATGCAATATGGCAGGATTTTTGAGAGACCGAAAGAAGACCGGATGCCATAAATGTTGAAAAAAAAAAAAAAAAAAGTGCTGGATTAAGTAACGTTTCGCAGTGGTACAAATAAAGGCGGGTTCACACTCGGGAATTCGCTGCTGAATTGCCACCCGCCACAAGCCGGCAATACCCGGCAATACATCCTCCCAGCCGTTCACACTGGCGGCGGGGGAAGGGGGCGGCTGGTTGGCGGGAAATGAATATAAACAAACAGCAACTCAACAAGATGTCTTCCTCCCAGCGACGATGCCGAAGTGATGTTGCATTTCTTTTGGCGTACTGGAAGATAAAACAGAAAAGGAAACGCCTGTGGACACGTCCCTGGCTGAGAAGAGGAGAAAGGAGTGTCTGCCACACTCTGCCTGAGCTGAGCGTGGAAGACCCCAGACACCGTCATGAGACAGTGGACACACCTCAACACAGAGCAATACCATGGTCTCCTGCAGCTTGTGACTCTCCCTTATCAAGAAGGAAGATACCCACACGAGGGATGCAGTGACACCTGGTGAACGCCTCGCACTTACGCTGCTTTATCTACCAACAGGTAAGAAAGAGCGATCGATAATTATTAACAAACTTGGCTCCTTCCGCAGCGGTTACTACTCAATTTTTCATATATATATATATATATATATATATATATATATATATATATATATATATATATATATATATATATATATATATATATATATATATAATATATATATATATATATATATACGTAGCGTGTCTCGGGTCACAGAGATGACGCTGGTCCCTCACCAGCTCCAGCATTAATTTTTCTGCCTCTGGACACCACATCTTCCACAACTCTTCCCAAGGACACGATGTAAACAAAGCAGCACGCGGCTGAACAAGACCAACCTGGCGGTCTTGTTGGCGCGGCTGGCAATTCCAGCCGCCGCCAGTCACCAAAAGTCCAGCAGGCGAGTCAACGCGGCCTGCGGCGGCTGGCCAGCGAATTGCTAAGTGTGAACCAGTCTTAAGTCTTGTAAATTCTAATTTTTTTTGTGTTTTCTGTTCCATGATCTTATTAGAATGTAGTGGCAGGATGCAATGACTTCCGTTATAGTTACACTGCCGCGGTTTGAACCGCGCGGGTGAAACCGCCTTGTGGGAACACCAGGCGGTTTCGTGCACGGCAATGGAATTTACAGTTTAAGTCACTGGAGGCGTTCATATACAATCGCTAAGTTTCTCCTCTCGCCGCGGTTTCCCCGCGGGTGGAGGTCTACCTTCCAACAACGCGGAAAAATGCGCGGGTCGATTTTCATGCAACTGAATGGGAGCGTCCACACTTGGCGGGGCATGTGGACAAGTGTGAATCTACCGTTGTCTTGTCTCTTCCCGTCGCCGGTGCAGTGAACCAGACACGCCGCCTCTGCCGCGTACATGCCGACACCACTGTGGCACGAATCATGGTGCCGGCCAGGGGCCAGTGCTGAAACCCGCCTCTTGTGGAAAGCTTCCGCGGTTTCAAGCGCGCGTTTCAAACTTCTCGTGGGAACAGGGCCAGATGCAAAGAATATGCATCTTACACAAAGATCATCATACATAAGTAATATCGTGCCCAAATGAAAGTAGCATCGTATCTTACAGAAAGAGTGCTGTAGATAAAGAATATCGTACCCAGGTGGACTTACCGTAGCATCGAGGTGCCTCCATTTCTGCAGCCTCTCGTACAGCAGGTGAGGAAGGTCCTGCGTGGGGAGACCCACGGAGGGAAGAGAGCTGTACACCACATTCTTCTCCCTGCATTTGTGAAAAAGAGAGAGAGAGAGAGAGAGAGAGAGAGAGAGAGAGAGAGAGAGAGAGAGAGAGAGAGAGAGAGAGAGAGAGAGAGAGAGAGAGAGAGAGAATGGGAATGAGAATGTGTGATGTGTTTTTTAAGGGAAAAATAGAGCTAATCATTCTCTCTCTCTCTCTCTCTCTCTCTCTCTCTCTCTCTCTCTCTCTCTCTCTCTCTCTCTCTCTCTCTCTCTCTCTCTCTCTCTCTCTCTCTCTCTCTCTCACCTGGGCTGCTCCTGGGCATGGGAGCTGGCGGGGGCGGGGGCGGGGGATGGGCGGAAGCAGGGGTGACAGGGGACAGCCTCTGCCAAGGTCTCAAAAGTGGGTAGGCTGACCGCAGCAATCTTCGTGTCCTTAATGCTGCATCCATTGTGTGTGTGTGTGTGTGTGTGTGTGTGTGTGTGTGTGTGTGTGTGTCGTTAGATTACGAGTCTTCCTTTTCTTTCTTTCTTTCTTTTCTTCCCTCCTTCTGTCTTTTTTTCTTTTCTTTCTTTATTCTTATTTTCTTCTTTTCTTTCTTTCTCTTTTCTCTTTTTTTATCCTTTCTTCTTTCTGTTCTTATCTCTTGTTGTTCTTCTACATCATCTTCTTTCTCTCTTTTTTCCCGTTTTCTTCCCGTTCTCTTCTTTCTTTCCTCCCTTTTTGTATGCTGTTTTTTTTCTTGTGTTCTCTAAGTGTCTGTCCTTTTTTCTCTCTTTCACGTTCTTTTTTCGCCTATTATTTCTTCTTCTTCTTCTTCTTCTTCTTCTTCTTCTCTTCTTCTTCTTGTCTCTTACTTCCTGTACAGTAGAGAAGCAGTAATTAGCACTCTCTCTCTCTCTCTCTCTCTCTCTCTTCTCTCTCTCTCTCTCTCTCTCTCTCTCTTACAAATCAGGGAAAATAAAGCATATCAGCGAAAAGATAGACAATTATCAAGGAGAGAGAGAGAGAGAGAGAGAGAGAGAGAGAGAGAGAGAGAGAGAGAGAGAGAGAGAGAGATACCCCCACTTATTATCTTATATATCTTTCATCTCATAGTGTTTTATCAGTCCTTAATAAAAGTATTTACCACCCAAGATACTAATTTTTATGTTCCCGAGTAGTGACATTGTAATATGGAAAGCAAGAATTATCTCCAGATTATCTCCAAGAATTATCTCTATTATTCCAAACCATTATGCATATTACAGTACCTATAACGACAATAATAATAATAATGATAACAATAAACAATAATAGTAATAATAATTATAAAAAATAATAATAATAATAATATATAATAATAATAATAATAATAATAATAATAATAATAACAATGATAATAATAATAAAAATAATAATGAATAAAAACTACGTAGGACAGTACATGAACATCATACCCTAGAAAGCAGAAAACAGAAATTATCGTACTCTGAACCCTTATAGTGCTTGAATCTGAAAGCTTTTGCGTCTTTCGCTGTTCCCTGAGGCAAGGTCACCCCACTCCTACGTACTGTACATTATCATCTGTAAACCCAATCCTCTCCTGCATAATCCTAGATCCTATAATAATAATAAATAATAATAATAATAATAATAATAATAATAATAATAATAATAATAATAATAATAATAATAATAACAATAATAAAATGAATAAACAAATAAAAACTACATGAATATTGTATCCTGGAGAGCAGGGAATTATCGTACTCCAAATTCTTATACATAGCTACACACTCTGGTGCATAGTGCTAGGTCCTATTCGTCTCAACAAGCATACCTAAAGGAAAGAGCTAACAAGTGTACTCGCTGTTACGAGTGTAGGGGATTCAGGATGACAAGTGCCCCAGTCGTTTACTTGTTTTAATACGGTTACCCTGTAGTGACAACTAGTTTCATATAAACAAAAGGAGCAATTGAACTACAACAGATTAAATACAAAGATACACATTTCGATTCCGTAATAATGAAGGGGCAAGATGGCTTACCATAACACATAATAGCTGAAGCAATAATCATAATAGAAACGCAAATGCAGTAAACGTATAATGATTCTCGGTGTGCCTGGAACATTGAGTGGTCACTCAGACAGGTCATTTCCTACAATGCAACACTTACGATAATGAAGGTCAGCGTTTGAGGATCTAGGATTTATGGAAAATTCAGGGTTTGGTTCATAACACCTTTCTCTCTGAAGACTGGCCAGTCTGCCCCCCTCTGAGGTCGCGCTGCCGCTGCACCAGATATGCGACCACAGGCGACCCATACCTCCGCACAGTTATCATAAACCCTCTTTGTCTTATCTATCCTTGGCGCAGCGTCACCTTTGTCACGTTAACACGACCTTCACTATTTATCTACAGCTTATGCCTCCTCTCCTACAACTTCACTCTTCCAATTAACTACTCCATTCACACGAGTCTCTCGCCACCAGCCTCACAAGACACCGTGAGGCAACAGCTGGAGACTACAGGAGGGACTTGGTTCTCGTACAGAGTGGTGGATGAATATAATGACTCAGTAATCAGATTGTTAATGCTGAGTCATTGGGGAATTTTACTACCCAATCTATTGGTATGATAGTCTTTTGTTGACTCTCATAGTCATGTAGAAATTGTTTGCATGGAGACGCAGGGGGGGAAAGCAGAGAAAATGGATCAATAGTTCGTTTTTGTTTTCTTTTTTGTTTACGCTAAAAAAAATAAATAAATAAATAAAAAAAAAAAAAAACAGAAGAGGAAGGA
Organism: Scylla paramamosain; assembly: GCF_035594125.1. Taxonomy (NCBI): domain Eukaryota; kingdom Metazoa; phylum Arthropoda; class Malacostraca; order Decapoda; family Portunidae; genus Scylla; species Scylla paramamosain. Next base: position 8,403,774 of record NC_087191.1, read on the forward strand.
AAGTGCCTAGAAAAGTTATTGGTGTTAAAAGGGAACATTTGTCTAGCAGTAAAAGGGTTAAAAGAAGATCAGACAAATTTATAAAAGGTGACAGGTGGAAATAGGCGTAGATGTTACATAGAGGGACTGCAGCGTGTAGGCCTGATGGCTTCCTGCACCAACCCTTCCGTTCCTAAAATAAACAGAGACACTACATAAGTGAAAGCAAAAAGGCAATGACTGGGAAAGGAGAACAGTGTAATATTTATGTAGTGCTTGCTACAAGAGTGACGGAATGCTTGGAATACCAATAAAGGAATCCAATCCTTTCACTTTTTACTTAGTACTATCTGATCCCTTATAGTGGGACTGAAATGGTTCGGTTAATATCACAGTTGGCATTAAAAAAACCCACCCAAAAAAACCCACTCCAACTCCCTCCCCCGAATAAAAAAAAAAAAAAAATGCCATTTTTTTTCTTTTTTCTTTCTTTTTTTTTCTTTCTTTTTTTTTTTTTTACATATCAAAAATGATTTCTATATCATAATGATAAATAAGGTTTATATATGTACATATAAACTGTAAAAGTAGTCAAGGCCTGTTCATTTTCTGTACTACACAGGCTTTGTCCAACTTGACCAACCTGTATCACCATGACCTAAACAAGTGTCTGTTCTTCATTAATAGAAAGTGTTAATATCTTTCAAGATCTAACTCCCCCTCGTCACTTCCGGCACCTCCCCAAGAACATCTCCAATAACTTTGCTTGCTCTCCTTTATTTCAACCAGATGGCACCACTGCCATCTCATCTATTTCTAAAGCTGAACTCTTCGCTCAAACCTTTGCTAAAAACTCTACCTTGGACGATTCAGGGCTTGTTCCTCCCTCTCCTCCACCCTCTGACTACTTCATGCTACCTATTAAAATTCTTCGCAATGATGTTTTCCATGCCCTCGCTGGCCTAAACCCTCGGAAGGCTTATGGACCTGATGGGGTCCCTCCTATTGTTCTCCGAAACTGTGCCTCCGTGCTTGCACCTTGCCTAGTCAAACTCTTTCAACTCTGTCTGTCAACATCTACCTTTCCTTCTTGCTGGAAGTTTGCCTACATTCAACCTGTTCCTAAAAAAGGTTCTCCACTGAACATCCTCGGTCTGTCCTTAAACTACCGTCCTATTGCTTTAATTTCCTGCCTATCTAAAGTTTTTGAATCTATCCTCAACAGGAAGATTCTTAAACATCTATCACTTCACAACCTTCTATCTGATTGCCAGTATGGGTTCCGTCAAGGCCGCTCTACTGGTGATCTTCTGGCTTTCCTTACTGAGTCTTGGTCATCCCCTTTTAGAGATTTTGGTGAAACTTTTGCTGTTGCCTTGGGCATATCAAAAGCTTTTAGTAGAGTCTGGCACGAAGCTTTGATTTCCAAACTACTCTCCTACGGCTTCTGTCCTTCTCTCTGTAACTTCATCTCAAGTTTCCTTTCTGACCGTTCTATTGCTGCTGTGGTAGACGGTCACTGTTCTCCTAAATCTATTAACAGTTGTGTTCCTCAGGGTTCTGTCCTGTCACCCACTCTCTTCTTATTATTCATCAATGACCTACTAAACCCAACTTTTGTCCTATCCACTCCTACGCTGATGATACCACCCTCCACTTTTCCACGTCTTTTCGTAGACGGACTGCCTTTCTGTCGACGACCCTAAGTGTCTTGACAACCCCCTCAACTTTTTCTTCATTAACTTCTGCAACATTCGCGGTCTAAGATCTAATTTTCAATCTGTAGAACACCACCTCTCCTCTTCTAAACCTCATCTTCTTTTCCTCACTGAAACTCAGGTGTCTGAGGCAACTGACAGTAGCCCCTTTTCTGTTCCCTCCTACTTTCTCTATCCTCATTTTCGATCCAAAGCTGGATGCTGCGTTTATGTGCGCAATGACTTAACCTGCTCTCGTGCCCACGCTCTTGAATCTTCAGAGTTTTCCACCATCTGGCTACGACTACAGAGTCACTCTCATACTAAATTTATCTGTGCTGTATACCTCTCTCCTAACTCCTCTGGCTATAAGAAATTCTTTGACTACTTAACTTCCAAAGTGGAGCACATTCTGACCCTCTTCCCTTTTGCGGAGATCTCCATTCTTGGAGACTTCAATGTTCACCACCAGCTTTGGCTTTCCTCTCCCTTCACTGACCATCCTGGTGAACTAGCCTACAAATTTGCTATCCTCCATGACCTAGAGCAATTGGTGCAACACCCTACTCGTATTCCTGACCGTCTTGGAGATACGACCAACATTCTTGACCTTTTCCTGACCTCTAATCGTTCTGCTTATGCTGTCACCCTTTCTTCTCCGTTGGGCTCCTCCGATCACAATCTCATATCTTTATCTTGTCCTATCACTCCAATCCCTCCTCAGGATCCCCCTAAGTGAAGGTGCCTCTGGCGTTTTGCCTCTGCTAGTTGGGGGGACCTGAGGAGGTATTTTGCTGATTTTCCTTGGAATGACTACTGCTTCCGTGTCAGAGACCCGTCTTTGTGTGCTGAGCGCATAACAGAGGTGATAGTGTCTGGCATGGAGGCGTACATTCCTCACTCTTTTTCTCGTCCTAAACCTTTTAAACCTTGGTTTAACACAGCTTGTTCTCGTGCTATACATGATAGAGAGGTGGTGCCACAAAAGGTACTTAAGCCTTCCATCACCAGAATCTCATGCACTTTATATTTCTGCCCGGAACCATGCCAAGTCTGTTCTCCAACTAGCCAAAAACTCCTTCATTAACAGAAAATGTCAAAGCCTTTCAAGATCTAACTCCCCTCGTGATTTCTGGCATCTAGCCAAAAATATCTCCAATAACTTTGCTTCTTCTTCTTTCCCTCCTCTACTTCAACCAGATGGCACCACTGCTATCACATCTATTTCTAAAGCTGAACTCTTTGCTCAAATCTTTGCTAAAAACTCTACCTTGGACGATTCTGGGCTTGTTCCTCCCTCTCCTCCACCCTCTGACTACTTCATGCCACCTATTAAAATTCTTCGCAATGATGTTTTCCATGCCCTCGCTGGCCTAAACTCTCGGAAGGCTTATAGACCTGATGGGGTCCTTCCTATTGTTCTCCGAAACTGTGCCTCCGTGCTTGCACCTTGCCTAGTCAAACTCTTTCAGCTCTGTCTGTCAACATCTACCTTTCCTTCTTGCTGGAAGTTTGCCTACATTCAACCTGTTCCTAAAAAGGGTGACCGCTCTAATCCCTCAAACTACCGTCCTATTGCTTTAATTTCCTGCTTATCTAAAGTTTTTGAATCTATCCTCAACAGGAAGATTCTTAAACATCTATCACTTCACAACCTTCTATCTGATCGCCAGTATGGGTTCCATCAAGGCCGCTCTACTGGTGATCTTCTGGCTTTCCTTACTGAGTCTTGGTCATCCTCTTTTAGAGATTTTGGTGAAACTTTTGCTGTTGCCTTGGACATATCAAAAGCTTGTGATAGAGTCTGGCACAAAGCTTTGATTTCCAAACTACCCTCCTACGGCTTCTATCCTTCTTTCTGTAACTTCATCTCAAGTTTCCTTTCTGACCGTTCTATTGCTGCTGTGGTAGACGGTCACTGTTCTTCTCCTAAATCTATTAACAGTGGTGTTCCTCAGGGTTCTGTCCTGTCACCCACTCTCTTCTTATTATTCATTAATGATCTTCTAAACCAAACTTCTTGTCCTATCCACTCCTATGCTGATGATACCACCCTGTACTTTTCCACGTCTTTTCATAGACGTCCAACCCTTCAGGAGGTAAACATATCACGCAGGGAAGCCACGGAACGCCTGACTTCTGATCTTTCTAAAATTTTTGATTGGGGCAGAGCAATTGGTATTGTTCACTGCCTCAAAAACTCAATTCCTCCATCTATCAACTCGACACAACCTTCCAAACAACTATACCCTCTTCCTCAATGACACTCAACTGTCCCCTTCTACACTGAACATCCTCGGTCTGTCCTTTACTTATAATCTGAACTGGAAACTTCACATCTCATCTCTAGCTAAAACAGGTTCTATGAAGTTAGGCGTTCTGAGACGTCTCCGCCAGTTTTTCTCACCCCCCTAGCTGCTCACTCTATACAGGGGCCTTATCCGTCCATGTATGGAGTATGCTCCACATGTCTGGGGGGGTTCCACTCATACCGCTCTTCTAAACAGGGTGGAATCAAAAGCTTTCGTCTCATCAACTCCTCTCCTCTAACTGACTGTCTTCAGCCTCTCTCTCATCGCCGCAATGCTACATTTCTTGCTATCTTCTACCGCTATTTTCATGCTAACTTCTCTTCTGATCTTGCTAACTGCATGCCTCCCCTCCTCCCGCGGCCTCGCTGCACAAGACTTTCTTCTTTCTCTCACCCCTATTCTGTCCAACTCTCTAACGCAAGAGTTAACCAGTATTCTCAATCATTCATCCCTTTCTCTGGTAAACTCTGGAACTCCCTGCCTGCTTCTGTATTTCTTCCTTCCTATGATTTGAACGCTTTCAAGAGGAAGGTTTCATCACACTTATTATGTATTTCTGACTACCGCTTTCAACTCTGTTCGGGGACTGGAACCTCAGTGGGCTTTTTTTTTATTATTATTTATTATTATTATTTATTATTATTATTTTGTTGCTCTAGGCTGGTGCCCCCTCCTACATGAAAAAAATCTTTTATTTCATTCTAGATTACTTTTTAATTGCTTATTTAAGCTGATTGACATATAAATAGGAAGAATAAATAAAAAAAATAAATAACCCCCCAAAAAAAAGGTGTGCTGGTTTAAAACAGGTTTTTTCCAACCCTGGTTAATACGAGTCTCTCTCTCTCTCTCTCTCTCTCTCTCTCTCTCTCTCTCTCTCTCTCTCTCTCTCTCTCTCTCTCTCTCTCTCTTTCTCTCATGAATAATCACAAACTAAACTTATACATTACGAAGGAGGTGGAGGAGGAGTGAAAATGATAAACACTGAAAAAAAAAAATGTAGGTTAGGCCTACTTGCTGGAGCCAGCATATGACGCACACACACACACACACACACACGTCTTTCTATCTACCTGGTTCTAAGCCTCACACACACACACACACACACACACGTCTTTTTATCTACCTGTTTCTAAGCCTCACACACACACACACGTCTTTCTACCTACCTGTTTCTAAGCCTCACACACACACACACACACACACACACACGTCTTTCTACCTACTGTTTCTAAGCCTCACACACACACACACACACACGTCTTTCTACCTACTGTTTCTAAGCCTCACACACACACACACACACACACACACACACGTTAGCCCTCATACCTGACCACACCTTCTGCTGACGCCCTCCTCCTCACACACACCCACCAAACACACTGACAGACGATAGTAGAGAGCGCGCCAAGGTCCTCGCGCTCTCTCTCTCTGTCTCTCTCTCTCTCTCTCAGTTTTCACGTAGCTATAAGAGAGAGAGAGAGAGAGAGAGAGAGAGAGAGAGAGAGAGAGAGAGAGAGAGAGAGAGAGAGAGAGAGTGTATGTGTCCATAATGTAGTGAGTCCTGTGCGAGTCAACAAGCGGAGAATGATAAAATAGTAACTTGGCAACTCTGTCATAGGGGTTCCTGCCCACTACCACTCCGAACAAGTGGTGACGTTTCTTGGTCACTAGACAACAACAACAACTAGAAGGAAATCTCTCATAAACACACACACACACACACACACACACACACACACACACACGAAAGGAAGGATATAGAGACGAAGGATAAAAATTAATGAGGCGGAGAAATGTTTCAGAATATGGTCCTCTGAAAAAGTTTGTAAGGTTGCTTTTACGGTTCTGGTGACGGATCAACAAGATTTCCACATTATTAACAGAGGAAATACTCCTGAGAACCCGGCTTGTTATCTCTGTGGCCTTAGAAAATGTATATACACAGTCGTGGTAAGAAAGCAGAGCATTTCAGAGCATGGCCCAAAGCTGCCTGTCCTTCACCGCCCTTGGTGTACCTTAGGGCGGTGTTGCTGAGCTGTTCACCTGTGTGTGGAACCTGCTCCTCCATCTCTCCTCGCCGCCGCCTCGTGAATATCGGCTGTTGTTGTTGAGATTGCCACCTTGCTTTACGAGGTGGCGTGGGCCTTTAAGTAAAGATGGCCCACACGACCAACGGGCAGACATACACAGCTTACCTCAACCCCACCGCATCATCTGCCCTGAATGTTTAGTGACAAAATTTACCGCACTCTCGGGGTAATGTCAACATAACATTGGTTTTCATCTGAGTTAAGATTAATTATTCAGTTCATTAATTTCATTGTCAATCCCTTCACTGTGTACATAAAATAATTGTGAAGGAATACTTGAGTCTGTCTGGAAACCGCTTGTTTCCTTAATATCCTTGAACCGTCAAGGAAACGTTACTACAGTCTTCTTGCTGCCGGAAGAACACTCAGGCGCTGGGTGAACAGTTCAACTCCCCGTGAGCTGCGCTGCCGTGACTCCGCAGAACAAACTAGCGGTGAAACACTTGTGTGGAAGGGACACTCGACCACCCTCCCCCTCTCCCCCCCCCTCTCTCTCTCTCTCTCTCTCTCTCTCTCTAACACGCACACACACACACACGTTAGTTGTCATACCTTAAGCTTAAACAGACGCCCCGACCTCCTCACACGTACCCACCACCCCACACTGACAGGCGATCAAGGGCTTGTCAGGGAAACAATCTCTCTCTCTCTCTCTCTCTCTCTCTCTCTCTCTCTCTCTCTCTCTCTCTCTCTCTCTCTCTCTCTCTCATCTCATATATATATATATATATATATATATATATATATATATATATATATATATATATATATATATATATATATATATATATATATTAGTTAATGCGTCTCAGAGAGAGAGAGAGAGAGAGAGAGAGAGAGAGAGAGAGAGAGAGAGAGAGAGAGAGAGTGTACTGTAGTCATGTGTGGGTTGGGTAAAGAAGCGGGGAATAATAAAAAGTACCTTGGCAAGTCTATCATGGCAGTTCCGACCAACAGAGCAAAGATACTAGAAGAGACTTTTAGTATCTTTGCCAACAGAGTGTGGTCCTGAATCTCGTGTGGAGAACAGGTAGGTGCTTCGAGCGCACTCAGCTGCCAAGAGAAGGTCACGTACTTGTCTGGGATGGTACGAGTATTAGAGTGGGTGACCGTCCCTTGACAACCGAGTGCGCTCGAAGCACCCACTTTTTCTCCACACGAGATTGAGTACCACGTTCTGTCACACTTCAGCGAGGCGCCTCCACTACATTCAAAAGGCTCTATCTGAAGTTACACGTATTTATTTATTTTTTTCTTCATGGTTCCAGTGACAGATTAACAAGGTTTATACATTATAAAAAGAAAAAAAAAACTTTCTAGAAAACTCAGCTCATGATCTCTGTGGCCTTGGAAAACAGTCGTGGTGAAAGAGGAGAGCGTTCCAGAATACAGATCTTGCTTGGCAGCAGGATGCGAGCAATCAGCAGGGAGGAAGGCGGTGGAGGGAGGGATGAAGGAGGGGTGACCAGGGGAGGCCCAGTGTGTGTGTGTGTGTGTATGTGTGTGTGTGTGTGTGTGTGTGTGTGTGTGTGTGTGAAGAAAAGACTGATGCACTTTATGACAATGATTATTATTCTGATATGTGTCATTTCATTAACCATTAATCATTATGACAATTTCGCTCTTAAGAACATAAGAACATAAGAAATAAGGGAAGCTGCAAGAAGCGACCAGGCTTACACGTGGCAGTCCCTGTATGAAACACACCTACCTATTTCCATCTGCTATCCCCATCCATAAACTTGTCTAATCTTCTCTTAAAGCTTTCTAGTGTCCTAGCACTAACTACATGATTATTAAGTCCGTTCCACTCATCTACCACTCTATTTGAGAACCAATTTTTTCCTATCTCCTTCCTAAACCTAAATTTTTCAAGCTTGAACCCGTTATTTCTTGTTCTACCCTGGTTGCTGATCCTAAGAATTTTGCTTACATCTCCCTTGTTATAACCCTTATACCACTTAACCTACCACTTATACTATCTTAACCTACGTGTCTCTAAAGAATGTAAATTTAACAGCTTCAACCTCGCCTCGTAAGGAATACTCCTCATCCCCTGTATCCTTTTAGTCATTCTCCTCTGTACTGATTCTAATAGACCTATATCTTTCCTGTAATGTGGGGACCAGAACTGCACAGCGTAGTCTAGATGAGGTCTGACCAGCGCCAAGTATAACTTTAATATTACTTCCGGCCTTCTACTTTTAACACTCCTAAAAATGAATCCTAGTACCCTATTTGCCTTGTTTCTGGCTTCTATGCATTGTTTCCCTAGACGGAGTTCAGAGCTAACTATAACTCCTAAATCTTTCTCGTACCCTGTACCTACCAGAGTTTGGTTGTCTAATGTGTACCTATTGTGTGGGTTTCCTCTGCCTACGCTAAGCACTTTGCATTTATTGATATTAAATTGCATTTGCCATCTATCCGTCCATTCATTCATTCTATCTAAGTCTGCCTGCAAGGCGATGGCATCCGATTCTGACCTAATTAATCTACCTATCTTTGTGTCATCCGCAAATTTTACTAACTCTTGCTTTGAGAGAGAGAGAGAGAGAGAGAGAGAGAGAGAGAGAGAGAGAGAGAGAGAGAGAGAGAGAGAGAGAGAGAGAGAGAGAGATGTAGCATGTTCCGCTAAGTCTAAATTCTCCTGACCTGCTATGTCACGTATTTTATCGCAGGAAGACATACTGCACACGAGGATTGCGCATTACTCTCCTCCTCCTCCTGCTGTGGTGTCCTGTCTCTCTGTCCTGTTGCTGGTTAGTAGTAGTTACTAAAAAGCCTTGCAAGTCCCTCAAGGTCTGTTGCTGTTTGGCTTTCCTTTGTGCTCTTCTTCTTTCTCCTCCTCCAGGTAAGCAGATCAACATGTGACTTCTTTTTCAGAAGCAAAACGGCTTTGCTTTCTTTTCTAAAGGGGAATAAGAGTGAACATGTATGAAAAGTAAGTGAATATGAGTGACAATGAGAGGACATCAAAGAACACGTGTATGAAAATGAATTACAAATGTGTGAAAGACAACAACAACAACAACAGCAACAACAACAAACAACAACAAACACACACATACACACACACACACACACACACACCGTGCAGTGTGGTGGTCAACACGTTCGGCTCACAACTCGGGTTCGATTCCTGATCGAGCGCGTCTCCTCGCCGCCACGGCACCGCACGCTGGAGCTTGGGTGTCAGCCATCCCATGATCCCAGTGGAATGCCTAGGCCTCCCCCTACCCGACGAAGCGGTCCGAGTCGGCGTAGTATCAAGGCTGGGCACCCGCGTCCAGCAACCTCATCGCTGCCGCTGTGGGGCCGTGACGGACGCTTTAGGGCACCACAGCCTCTTCTGCCCTCGCAACCCCGGCCATCTGCCTCACCATGCGGCCCTCACCGATTTGATTTATCGGGCCTTGGCCGCAGCTGGATTGGTGGCTATCCTGGAGCCGCGAGGTTTGGACCGAGGAGACGGGCGCCGACCAGATGGCATCACAGTCTTCCCCTTCAGACAAGGCAGAATGCTGATGTGGGACGCCACGTGCATCAACACATATGCCAGCACCCACTTCCTTGACTGCCTCTGTCGCCGGCGCTGCCGCCCGACCGGCTGAGGAGCGCTAACGTCAGCGTCACGCGGCCCTCGCACTACTACACGAATTCACGCCTCGCGCCGTGGAGACAAGCGGAGTGTTGGGCCCAGCCTTCAGCTACCTTTTGCTGCGGAGAGCCCCGCGAGACAGCCCGGCTGTGACAACGCATCAAGCTTGCCGTGCTGCGTGATAACGCGGCTGCGATTTGCGAGCCCTGGGACGGCAACGGACAGCCTTAGCCGCACCTCACACAGCACTCGTGTAGAGACTTCACTACTGCAATTAACAACTATAATGAATTCAGTTTCTTTAATCTCTCTTCTAATTGCTCAGTTACCTTAGTGTTACACATGCCTCGTATTAGTCTCTCACCACCAGCCTCACAGGACCTTGTGAGGCGACACAGCTGGCGATTATGCTCCCTTTATTTACTTAACTTTTATAGCACCAGAACTTAATATACTACTTCACTCTTAACTCTCATAACACAGAACCTCTATTATTCTTTTGCATCAGCACTGCACCCAGCTCTAGAGAAGACGCATCTGTGTACAGTTCCAACAAGAGAGAGAGAGAGAGAGAGAGAGAGAGAGAGAGAGAGAGAGAGAGAGAGAGAGAGAGAGAGAGAGAGGAAACGGCAAAACTGGAGCCTGTGTGAGAGCTGTTTTTAAATCGTAGAAGCTGCGCTCTTGTGCAGCACTTCAATGAAAGGAAACAGCCTTTTTTGAGTAGTTGATTGAGCGGGGATGCTGTCGTAATCCTCCTTCTTACCTTTAAGGGAAGGCAGAGGCTACGCAGGAACTGCACTAATTATTTATATACCAAACACTGCAAAGTTTTAAGTCCAGGTAACCGAGAGTTAAGGCTGGGGTTCTCACAATACGGTAAGCCACAAACGCAATTCAGAAAAGTTTTTATTAATTAATTATTATTAATTTATTTATTAAGTATGTATTAACGAATAATTAAAACATTTCAACGATACACGCAGGCAACGAAAGACGAGAACTCCACCACATATTAAAACTTGGAGTGACCTTTCAATAAATCTTGACGTCACTATTCACTTTACTCTAGCAGGGCTTTATCGACCAACTCAGGTCATTCAGTAACGCATAACACATTAACATGTAAGGACACACATAACAATCACATAAAAGAATAATCAAATGTAAGATTAAAATATTAGCACTACGTGCGAAGTGCCACAAAAGACATTAAATCACTCATCAAGATTCAGCATTATATCAACACATGGAAAATAACATAGAATATATGAAGACCACAATATACTGGAACAACATACTAAATCGAGACACACAAAGCACTTAGGAAAATTTTTGTAAGTATTACTTACGACCAAGACGAGGCAGAGAACGACTGGGAGCTTCATGGTGCTGTGGAGTGGGAGCACCTTCCAGGAACTTGTAACACTCCACTCTTGGAGTTTGGTTAAGGTCTGAGAGAATCGTTCGCTACTTCGCCTTATATTCAATTTTGACGACGGCAACGTCGAGCTACTTACATTGCTACCTACTACTACATAAGGAGTTATCCTTAAGGTTTAAAATCTAACTAGTTAGTACACTCATCTCCTTCACTCCACACGATCATCAGGATGCTTATACTTCACTGTAGGTTCGTAAGAAACACGTCTCGGTGGGAGTCTATGGTTAACCACCTTTACACGCGAACATGTGTAGTTTCTCTATGTCCTTCTAGCTCGTGCATTGCTGATTACGAATAGGAGAGAGAGAGAGAGAGAGAGAGAGAGAGAGAGAGAGAGAGAGAGAGAGAGAGAGAGAGAGAGAGAGAGAGAGAGAGAGAGAGAGAGAGATCCTTATCCTTCCTTAGCCGCTAATTCCTGCAGTTCTCTCTTCAAAACCTTCCCAGTTTGATTCTTGGGCAGCGCATCTACGAATCTCACGCCGCCCTTCAGCTGTTTGAATTCCGCCACTCTCTCCTTCAGGAAGCCGTGTATGTCCTCCTCGCTGCAGGAGGAGGAGGAGGAGCGCACGATGTAGGCGCGAGGGAGTTCTCCAGCGCGGTCGTCTGGTATGCCAATGACCGCCACGTCAGCCACGGCCGTGTGTTCCAGTAAGACGTCTTCCAGTTCCGAGGACGAGACCTGCAGAGAGGGTGGTGGTGGTGATGGTGGTGGTGACCGATAATACAGGGTCTCCCAAAAAGTTATTTTTCATTTATTCACTAATTACGTTGTGATTAACAAAACGGCTCTTTCTTTTCAGGTTATGTTCGAAACACGTGGAAGTTTTATATATTTATTTCTTTTCTAGGAATATTATCAGCCTGGCTACACTGTGACACTCACGGTCAAGCAAAGAACGAAAAATCTTAAAATTGCATCTAGAGACAAAATGATTAGTACAGACTCAGGGGAGAATTTCCACGATGTAAGTTCTGGCAAGTTCTGGCATTGACAATTTTCTTGATTATTATTATTATTATTATTAAACATAACGGAGAAGGCAGAGTGGGACGAGCGCAAGCGCTATAAGTTGCCAGATGACAACCCCCACCCACCTTGACCGTAGAAAGAAGAAAGGAAAAGCAATTAGCACAATAGTAGGATGAAATCAGAGCAGGAGGAGAAAATAGGTTAAACAATTATAAAGAACGCCTCAACGAACTGAGAATTATTAAAACTCACAAAAAAATTCAACAAAAAAAATCAACAATTCTGACTTATTTAATATATGTCAGACAACACGAGTAAATGTAGTATAACTACTTAAAACTTGATGGTATAAAATCACAGGTATAGTTACATAATTTATCACAGGTATAGCTGCAAAAGCAACCAGAGTTTAATTGACTAGACTCTTCAAGATTTTGTTCGAAGCAGACTTGAATTTTTGCACATCACTCGCAGTGCATGTGCCCTCGTCAAGCATGTTCCAAAGTCTTACAGCACAAGGAACAAAGCTTCGCTGAAACTGACTGGTGTGACACCTAACCTGCTGTAAGCAGCGCGCATGTGAATTTGACGCAAGTCGAGTGTTTCTGGTGGGCACAAATGCGTTTGGGATGGAGGCATTCAGCGGGTGAAGCTGGTTGGCATGGATCTTATATAGCATGCAGACACTGCTGACATTGCGTCGGTGACCAAGATCCCAAGCTGCTTCGCCACCACAGAGGAACCTAGCGGAGGAGACAACTCTGTCAATGAGACGGAGGTGGGACACAGCTGCGGAAGACCACACAGGAGCACAATACTCCAGCAGTGGAAGAATAAAACACCGGAAGCAGCTGGCAGAGATAGACTGGTCACCAAAAATCCGGTAAGCCTTCCTCACAACGCCAAGCTTTTGCGAGGCAGAACTGACAAGACGCCTGATGTGCCGTTCAAAAGACAGTTTTGAGTCGAATCTGACACCCAAAATATCAAGCTCATCACATACTGTCAGAGGCGCGCCATCAACAAGCAGAGGGCCGTGAAGGGGATTTAGCGTGCGAGAGCGTGAAATACACAAGCATTTTGATTTTGATGCATTCAGTTTCATGTTCCAGGTGCGACACCAGTCAGATATACGTCTGAGATCCTCATTCAGGGATGTACTAACATCAAGACGTGAATTCGGTGACTCGACAGTAGCAACAAGTGTCACATCATCTGCATATCCGTAAATAGGATTGCTAGTGATTTGTAGTAGATCGGAAGTGTAGACATTGAACAGCAGAGGTCCCAGTACGCTACCCTGGGGAACACCTGAGTGGACGCTGTACCAGTCACTGTAGCAACTATCAACGCACACACGGTGGGTGCGGTGGGTCAAAAATTGAGTCAAGATGGACAGTACCGGGCCACCGACACCAAAAGATTGCAGCTTCCTGAGAAGACCGGCATGGTTGACTCGGTCAAAAGCTGCAGAGAAATCAAGTTGGACTACCCTGGCTTCATGCCCACAGTCAAGAGCTTGCTGAATCTTATGAGAGATAGTGAGTAGCGCATCCGTAGTCCCTAGGTTCTTCCGATAAGCAAACTGATTAGCTGGTATCTAATGAGAGTGTTCAAGGTAACGAGAGAGACGACCAGAAATAACATGTTCAAAGATCTTAGAAAGTAACGGCGTGATAGAGATTGGTCTATAGTTGCTGGCATCAGATGATGGAGAGCCTTTAGGGATCGCTGTGATGTTCGCATTTCTCCAGCACATGGGGAAACTACCGGTCAGGATTAGGCGTCTGAAGACTGCACTCAGTTTGGGAGCAAGAACTGCAGCTGTTTCCTTCAGAAACATAGGAAACATCCCAAGCGGATCCGTGCCGCCATGGGAGTCGAGTGCTAAAAATAGTCTCATGACTTCCTTAGACCTAAAAGCCAGTTTTGTCAAGACTGGCATGGCGGGAGGCAACTCGCTGGTGGGGGCTAGAGCTCGACAGAGCTTGGAGTCAAAGTGTTTCATCAGCAGATCAGCTTTGCCTTTTGGACTTGTGATCAGCTGTCCAGTATCAGAAAGCAGAGCAGGGAGAGATGGTCGCAAACCAAAGACAACTGACTTCAGCGTGGACCACCACTTGTGCGGGTCAGATGCAGTGGATAGTTTTTCTTTCGCAGAGGTAAAATATTCGCTCTCAGCAGTCCTGTAGACTGCCGCACAGGAAGCTCTGGCAACAGTGTACGCATCCCAAGTTTCACGTGTCCTTAAGTGTGACCACCTGCGATAAGCCGCTTGCTTAGTGTCTCTAGCAGTACGACAATCAATGTTGAACCAGGCCTTGTCGTTGGAGCGCAAACAAACTTTCTTTACAGGAACCCTCCGAGAGATAATACGCTTCAGTTCCTCATTCAATGCTGAGACAGGATCAGGGTTGCTCAAGACCGGTCCTAGACGAATACGAGAAACGTCTTCTCTGACAGAGCTCCAATTAACGCGCCACTTCAAGAAGACCTCTTTGGTGACTGTGTATGCAGGAATATTTTGTCTCAAGTTAAGTTGAATACTAATCGCAGAGTGATCTGATGTGCCAAGAGGTGCCATAGTGGTTACCTTGACTGTCTCTGGTACGTCGGTAAAGACAAGATCAAGCCGATTGCCAGCCAGATGTGTTGGACCCACAACTAACTGAGAACATCCAGAGACATTCGCAAAATCAAGAGCAGCACGACCATGGGAGTCAGTTGGAGAAACTGATTCAAGCCATTCACGGTGATGGGCATTATAATCACCAGCAAAAACAAAGGCTGCCTTTCGGTCCTCATCTTGAATCATTGCCATTGCCATTAACAAGCAGTCAAAGATAGTATCGTCACTGTCAGGGTTTCGGTAAGAGCCAAGGATGTAAAAATTCTGGAGCTGCGCACATACACGAATGACGACAGTTTCATGACAGGTACACTCATATTTCGTTTTCCGATGAGCTGAGAAGCCTTCGCGAATGTGAACCGACATGCCACGTCTCCTTTTAGCTACACTGCGACGAATGAAAAGCGGCTTGCTGAACCCGGGAATCATGAGTTCGGAGTCATGTCGGTAGTCAGAAACGAGAGTCTCTGCGCAGATGATCACGTCATGACATTGGCTGACAACAGAAACGTCGTTAAGGTTGGCAAAGAGACCTCTGATGTTGGAGTACAAGACCCTACATGTATGACGACGTGATCTAACAGGGCCTGGATTTAATTCAACATCTCCACAGCGGAGCAGCAAAAGATGTGAATAGGGGTCAAGAGATAAGAAAACTAACATGGTCAATGAGAACGCCAGGGTCAATAAAATCAGTAAGGCAGTCAGAGGATGAATAAAATAAAAACCCATAAAACTGAAAGTTAAAATAGCGGAACTACGAGGTCGAGCCTGGAGGTGCCGCCACACCAGGTAAGGCAATTATGTTCTGGAACCGCAAGTTCGCCATAATCAAGCGGACCCCGACAGTAGGGATGGCAAATAAAACTGCTGCCACCATACATCCCCTCATCCTGCCTGCACGACTTGAGATTGCAGAGAGGGGAAAACAGAGAAAGAGGATAGGAGTAAAACAGAAGATCAAAAGGTCACAAGCAAGAGAAAGAGAAAGACCTAATGTGTCACCCATGGATGGGACATCTCTAAGACAAAAGTATTTTCGACCTTCCATACACCTCTCCCCCCACCACAGCCCAGCATCTCTCACCTGGAAGCCTTTCACCTTGATGAGTTCCTTCAGCCTGTCCACGATGCTGAAGAAGCCGTCAGTGTGTATCGCCACGTCGCCAGTGTGCAGCCAGCCCTCGGCGTCAAGGGTCTGGGCCGTGACTGTCGGGTTCTTGTAGTAGCCCGTCATTAGCTGAGAGAGAGAAAGAGAGAGAGAGAGAGAGAGAGAGAGAGAGAGAGAGAGAGAGAGAGAGAGAGAGAGAGAGAGAGAGAGAGAGAGAGAGAGGGACTGGTGGAATGATTCACTGACAGATGGATACGTGACTGTATATTGTAATTTGGTAGTGGGTGACGTAATAAATTAACGTAAGAAAAAATAATAAAACAACAATAATAATAATTAAATAAAAGAGTTAAAATGAAACAAAGAAGTGAAAATTAAAGAATGAACTTTAGGATGAAACAGAAAATGAAAGAAGTAATAAAGATAAGAAAAAAAGTCAACAAGACAAGAGAGAAAAAATCAGAAAAAAATATGAAATAAGAGAACAAAGAAAAAAGAGAAGAAAGGAAAGAAAGGAAGGAAGGAAGGAAGAAAGAAAACAATACCACGGGCCAGTGCTAGTGATGCTTGCGACGAGAGTATTCACACCTGAGTGATGCTAAGCTGTGCTCTGCGCCATCTCTTCCACGGGGACCAGCGCGTGCTAAGTGGCGGCATGGGCTTGTTGCCGGATTGACTCACAAGTTAGTGCTCTTACACACGAGGACACTAGTGTACGCCACCGGTGTCGGACACTAGTGTCCTTGCTCAAGACACCGCCTGGCAACTAGTGAGCCACTCACACACCTCAGTCGGAAGAATGGCGGGAAACACATAAAGGACACATAAAGGACACATAAAGGACTTACGTATTTCTTTCTTTTCTGAGAGGGGTTTCTCTTCAAAATCAGGAATGAGTATCACCATTATTGCATTCCAGCAGTTCTGCTTTTCTATCTTATTTGCATATCCCTCACAAGATGGGTCCCATAGTGCTGGTAGTTTTTCTATTTCACAAATGAGGTCCTCCGTGTTCACCTTCTCCTCCACCATCTTCGAAATTGTCCTTGATAGGCCGTCTCCTTCCATCATGGGATGATGGTGGGTGTCAAACTGAGCATGAGAAGCTGGCCAGTGGGCAGCGGTGGCGGACACTGGTGGCTACGTGTGAAAGCTTCCATTTAAAACAATGCTTTGCAGTGAGTGGCGGCAACCGTCAGTGTCCGCCACGTGTTGCGGGAGCGAGACACCGAAATATCTGTTGCCCAGAAGTTGTCTGCTTGGGACACAGCTGTTGCCTCGTGTGAAAGGCTCCATTTGATAATATGGGAGGCAACTAGTGTCCGACACCGGTGGCGGACACTAGTGTCCTCGTGTGTAAGGGCACTTACTCAGCACGCGCAAGTGTCAGCCGAGCTACAATGTTTGAAAAAAATAACTGTGCCGGCGGCAGGCAAGCTGCGTGAGCGACAATCGCACACATGGCAAACATAGCATCGCGTCCGGTGTGAATACCTTTATTTGAAAAGTACTATAGCACGTGGCTTTGCATCGTGCACATCGCATACCTAACATAGCATCGCAACCCGTATGAACCCGCCTTAAAAGGAGGAAGAAGGAAGAAGAGAAGGAGGTTAGGAGGAGCTGCCAGCCTATCTTACCGAGGGACTCTTGATACACAGCTCTCCTCTCTCCCCCTCCGGCAAGGCTTCCCCCTCCGCGTTGATAACCTTCGCCATTACATTGGGCACCACTTTCCCGCAGTAGCCTAGCCTCTCATCGTCCAGGGGCGTCATGTGGCTGCCCAGAATCTCCGTCATGCCGAAGCCTGAAGATGGGACAGGGAGAATAAAAAACTTGTTTTGAGGCTTTCAAGTCTTTCTCCTGTCTCAACTGTCTGAAAGGTACATAACTTCAGTTCAGAATCTTTTAGAATTGCTTCGTTTTCTCAGCAAGACTTTTAAATGTTTGATAATCTTTAAGAATTGTTTACTTTTCTTCCCAAGACTGTTTACTTGTACGTGTTGTGTTTTTAAAATCACTTAGAAAAAGAGAAGAAAGACGTGAGAGAAGGTTTATAAAAGAAGACGAAGTTCGTAATGGGTGTGACAGAAGAAGAACACTGGAGAAAGAGAGAAAGACCTGAGAGAAGATGAGGCAGACTCAAACCGGAAGCGATGCTACGCTAGCTGTGCGATGCGCACGATGCAAAGTCACGTGCTTTTCAATCGTCACAGTACTTTTTAAATAAGGGTATTCACATCAGACGTGATGCTGCGCTTGCTGTGTGTGTAACTGTCGCTCACGTAGCTTGCCTGTCGCCGGCCCAGTGATTTCTTTATAGCTGAACTGACACATGCGCCTGAGTAATTTGTGAGTCATTCCGGGCAAGAAAGATATGTTATCATTTGTCACTGCACTGGTCGCCTTGGACGCTACCGTGCACAGAACAGCTTAGCATCGCTCACATTATGACTACACAGGCATTGCCAGCATCGACCAGTGACATCGCAGAGTTAGCGTAGCATCGCAGTCGGTGTGAACACTTTTAGATGATAAAAGTGAAAGATAAGCTAGTAATGGGTGTGACTGAGGAGGGTATAGAGGGCCAAAAATATCACAGAAAGACTGACTGCACCGCGGCAAGCGAACAGATCAACCCAAAGAAATTACGAACTAGTCCCAGCCACTCCTTACCTTCATGAAAATGACTACAAGACTAACTCATTGAAAGAAAGCGTTAGTCCAGCCACTCCTTACCTTCCTGGAATATAATAGGGTTGGGTGCTTTCTCCTTGAAGAGTTTGGAAGTGGTGGAGGGCACAGGGGCAGCGGCACATATGGCGCCTCTCACGCTGGCCAAATCAGCTGAGGTCACCTTGTCACTCATGGTTAGGAAGTTCAGGATTGGAGGAACCAAGTGAAGGATTCCAATCTGTGAGGATTTTTTATATCTTTTATTGTATTTTTTACTTTATTTTATGAGATAAGGCTGAAGGTTGTGGGGGAGAAGAAGAGAAAGAAGAGAAAGAGGAAGTTCAGTAGAGGGAGGAAGTTGGTGGACCGGTGAAGCAATAAACCACTGGAAGATTTCAACCACTGAACAACTGAACCAATGAACCTCTGAACCAGTGAGTCATTGAACCAGCAAATCATTGAACCAGTTAAGTACTTAAGCCAAAACTCCATTGATGAATGGCTCTGTTAATACTTGTCCTCATGTCATTAGTACAGTTTGTCCTTTAATGGAGAGACAGACAGTTCAGTTACCCATAACATCAAGTACATACATTAATTAATTAACTGATCTTTGCATCCAGCTTAATCTTGACTATGATGCTCCTTTAACACACGCACACACGCACACACACAAAAAAAAAAATAATAATAAATAAATAAATAAATAAAAGAAAAAGAAAACAAAACGAAAAGAAGAAAACATAGAAACAAAGAAAAGAAGAAGAAAACGCGGGCGCACACACACACACACATACACACACACACACAATCTCTTCTCTCCTCACTCTCCCTCTGCGCCCACAAACTCCTTAACCTCACCTTATGTTCTCGTATGACTCTGACGTAGCTGACTGGATCGAAGGCAGGAAAGGAGACCACCTTGGCTCCCTGGTACATGCCGATGAGGGTTATTAGGTACAGCCCGTTCACATGGTAGAAGGGAGTCAGGCCCGTCACCACCTCCTGCGCCTCCCCCTCTGTGTGTGCATTGTGTATTTGTAATCTATATAATTATGGTATGTTAAGTTTTTAAGACTATTGCTACCTGTGGTTTACTATCTGTTTGTCTGTGCGTGTGTGTGTGTGTTAGCAGAGAGAGAGATGGTGTAGTAGTAAAGGATATGTTGGCATTAATACTACCGTTACCATTCCTACTACTACTACTACTACTACTACTACTACTAGGACAAGAAAAGAAAAAAAAAACAGGAGAAGCAAGGCAGGCTAACACTTACCCTTAGAAGGATGGTAAGGGAAGATTTTTGGATGGGTGAAGAAGGTCAGGTTGGACGTGAAGGCCCTGTGGGACAGCTGCACTCCCTTGGGAGGCCCCGTGGTGCCGCTGGAGAA
This sequence comes from Scylla paramamosain, assembly GCF_035594125.1. Lineage (NCBI taxonomy): Eukaryota > Metazoa > Arthropoda > Malacostraca > Decapoda > Portunidae > Scylla > Scylla paramamosain. The sequence goes on from NC_087191.1 coordinate 8,423,678, forward strand.
CAGCATCACCGCCATGTCCTCAGGGTGCGTCTGCGTCAGGAGGGAGCATACGATAACTTAGGGGGCATAAAGTATCTTAGGGAACCGCTGGGATTTCAGAACAGAACAGAAAAGGACACGGAAGAAGACAAAAGAAGAACAAACAAGAAAACACTTGAGAGGAGAAAAGAAACAACAAAAAAGAACACGAGGAAAACAAAGAAGAACAAACAGCAGCAGGCTCATTGGAGGAGGAAGAGGGAGAGGAAAAGGAAGAAAAGAGGAGGAGGAAGAAGAGGAAGAGAAAGAGGAAGAGGAGGCGAAGGAATAGGAGGAGGAGGAACACAACACAATGGAGAACAAAGAACAAGCAATAAAAGAGTTGTTGGAGCATGAGGAGGAGGAGGAGGAGGAGGAGGACGAGGACGAAGAAGAAGAAAAAGAGGAAGGGGAAGACGAAGAACACTAAAAATCACAAAGAAAGAACAAACTGTTAAAGACTTGTTAGAGAAGACGGAAGAAGGAGAAGAAAAGAAAAAAAAATTATCATGAAGTCTAAGATAAAAGTCTCTCTCTCTCTCTCTCTCTCTCTCTCTCTCTCTCTCTCTCTCTCTCTCTCTCTCTCTCTCTCTCTCTCTCTCTCTCTCTCTCTCTCTCTCTCTCTCTCTCTCTCTCTCTCTCACCTGCACCAGGTCGCAGAAGGGCCTGGCTGGGTCATCCAACATGTCCCTCACATTAGGGTAGCCTTGCTGAGACACGCCGTTCACCACCACTGGCAGATCCTTCCCCAGCTTGACTAGAGCCTCCCTCACCATGCCCTCCAGCAGCGGCTCCGTCACCACCAAGCCTGCCTCACTGTGCGCCAGCTGCCTCGCCACCTCGGCTGCAAAGTAGTGGATGTGTCCGGTGAGCTGTGTGTGGCGCATTGCGTTTCACTGTAGCCGCCAACTGTGACCTCAAACTAAACCTTTCCTATACTGTGGCTTCTTGCAACGTATGTTCTTAGAGAGGGAAATAAATAAATGAATAAATTAATAGGTTGATTGGTAAGTACACTGTGTAATTTGAAAAAAAAAATAAATAAACTTTGTGCAAATGCCAGTTGTATCAAAATAAATATGTAAATGAATAAATAAATAGACTGATGGATAAGTATACTGTGTAACTTGAATAAAAAAAAGGAAAAAATATATATAAATGCTAAGAGAGAGAGAGAGAGAGAGAGAGAGAGAGAGAGAGAGAGAGAGCCACCCATCCACCTATCCACTCCCTCCCTCCCTCACCTGCCGTGTAGTTGGAGTTAATAGTAGCCAAGGTCGCGCCAGTAGCCAGAGTCCCCAGCAGGAATATGGGGAACTCCGGACAATTTTGGGAGAAGAAGGTAACTGTTCTGATCTTCTCTTCCGGGGAGGCGGAGGAGGAGGCAGGAGGAAGGAAGGTGTTCACGATGCCTCCAAACCTTAAGCCCTTGTCCAGCACTTCACCGTACGTGTATTTCCTTCCTGTTACGGAGCACTCCTGCACAAGAGAGGGGGAGGGGGAGAGAAGGGGAGAGAAAAAAGGTATGCTGTGTTAAATAATGCTGTGTAGTGGTGGGCGTACGTTTTGTAAACCCCTATTTTTGTTGTTTTTGTCATTTTTTGTATCGTACCCTGGAGAGCTTACCATAGCATCGAGGTGCCTCCATTTCTGCAGCCTCTCGTACAGCAAGTGGGGAAGGTCCTGCGTGGGGAGAGCCATGGAGGGAAAAGAGCTGTACACCACATTCTTCTCCCTGCATTTGTAAGAGAGAGAGAGAGACAGAGAGAGAGAGAGAGAGAGAGAGAGAGAGAGAGAGAGAGAGAGAGAGAGAGAGAGAGAGAGAGAGAGAGAGAGAGAGAGTGGTGGTACATATTTCAATGTGTGGTGTCGTTAAGGGGATAATGGAGATACTATTCTCTCTCTCTCTCTCTCTCTCTCTCTCTCTCTCTCTCTCTCTCTCTCTCTCTCTCTCTCTCTCTCTCTCTCTCTCTTTCATTTAAACTTAACATCATCATGAAGTATGCATAGAAGTCACAATTCCACGTAGTACACACAAAAGCAAATTGGGGTCGTGTATTGACTGCCTATGCATACTTGCGCTTTGGCTTAAAGAACCACTTTTTCTCGTGGCTCTATTCAAAAAGCCTGCTTAGCGACATTTTACACCAGCAGTGGCTTAGAGAGTATACCTCGCCACCTGTGAGCCGCAACTTTTACACGCTGTGTCGACATCTCACGCACTGAAGGCACTGTTGCGTTGAATATGTTCCAAAGGCGCGAGACTCTTGACACAAAGGTTCTCTGGTGTTGGCTGGCGCGTGACCTATGCACCCCTACCTGCTCGATGCTGGAGAGCACCGTTCTCGTGTCTCTCACAGCGTCTCGCGGAGGGAGCCTCAGCCTTGCCAGGTGTGGCACTCCTTCTATTTGTGCCTTGTGGAACACCACCAGCGTCTCGGCGTTGCTCCAGGGGGTCCAGCGGTGTCGCCAGTGTGGATGGCTGGAGGTTGTCATCCTCTAACAGCTACAGAACACGACGCAGGTGTGTGGCTGCGTTGGACATCCAGGTCAGTGCTCCATACTCCAAGTAAAGCCTGAGTTGTGCCTTGTAGAGCAGCTGTATCCCTCGCTTGTCCAGGTGATGAGCTACTCTATGCAGGGCAGAGACATGTAGGGAGGCTTGGCGGGCGACGTTGTTTTAGATGGCGGTCAAAGCGTAACCCTCGGTCCAAGTCTACTCCAAGGATTCCTATGTGTTCCTGGAGCGGGAGGGTGACGGTGCCAAACGTTACTCTTCTCTCAACAGCCTGTGAAGGTGCCAAGGACCGAGAGACCACCATTAGCATCTTGACAGCCCCCCTCAACTTTTTCTTCATTAATTGTTGGTTGGAGAGAAGGGCATTTTCTTTGAGGTGATGACTGATGGCCTCCACTACTATCCTTTCAAGGATCTTGCCCACTATTGACAGGAGAGAGAGATTGGTCTGTAGTTGGCAGGATCTGACCTGGAGCTCTTTTTGTGGACAGGCACTACGCTAGCTGCCTTCCATATGGAGGGCCAGGTGTTTTCCCTGATACAGGCCATGAACACTTGTGAGAGTAGTCCCGCCAGCTCACAAGCACAGTTGGCGAAGAATTTGTGGGTTCACATCATCGGGTCCAGTGGCCTTCCTGACATACACTGCCCTCAGAAGGTGTTCCACCCTCTCCTGTGTCACCTCCACTGTCGTGGCTGGTTGGGCACATTCCTGTGCCAGGTGTGGTGGTCTGGTAGGATCAGCGACGGTCATTTTTGCAGAGAAAAGATTGGCCATCATCTCGTCCTTTTCCTTGCTGCTGGTTGCTGTGGTGCCAACCTGTTTAGTGAGGAATGGAATGGTCTCCTGGTGGCTTATGCCTTGTCTCTTCTTTACAAGGGCCCACCAGGTCTTACTACCCATCCCTGGCCCACACAGTTTGGAGCGGAGATTATTTTCCCGTCTCTGTTGCGCCCACTTGCTGGTGGCCACCATGTGTCGGCACGCCACACGATGTAGGTTCTTGTTGCGATGGGTTGGATTTCTCTTGTAACGGATCCACGTTGTGTATTTTCTCTCCGCTACAAGACATCGGTAACTAAACCAGGGCTGATCAGTGGGCCTGGAGGGTGTACTGGCGGTGTTGGACGTGTTCCTGCTGAAGAGCTTTGACTTGCTCATTAAAGGCCTCTGCCTTAGACTCTGCCTGTCCAGACAGGAGATTGTTCCAGTCTGAGAATCGCAGGTCTCGTCCAAGGGAAGTCCAATCAGATCTTTTCCATAGCCAGATGGTGCGAGAGGTGGCCTCGTCCCAGGCCACGCCCACGTCTGTTCAGGTCAGGACGGCGTGGTGGTCGGAGCTGCCCACTTGATCGAGCTGACGGCACGAGACCCTACCCTCGCCCAAGTCGGTGATGACAGGGTCAAGAGTTCCTCCTCCCTCATGGGTGGGGAAGGTGACATGGTCCGTCAGTCCCTGCACCGTGAGAAGATTTTTCGTAGGAGGCTTCTTCCACTTGATGGTTTAAGTCACCCACGATCAGGACGTGTCTGCAGTTGTTTCATGTCAGCAGGTCATCCACGTGCTCTGTCAGGAAGTCGAGAAGGGCGGGGCCTTGCCTTAGGAGACGGTATGTGGCACATAGGAGGATTGCAGTGCCATCTGCCAGCACAACTCTCAGAAACAGTGCTTCCTTTGTGGGCGGTGTCAATACTCGTATGTCAAGTGTCTGGGTCTGCACTCCTTCCTTTAAGCATACTGCCACTCCTCGTCCTTGTCTTCCTTGGCGGTTCCTCCTCATCCAGTGGGTGAAGCCGGCAATCTTGCCGAAGGTTGGCTCCACCTCACTGTTTAACCAGGTTTCCGTTGCCACTGCGATGTCCACGCGATGCCTCAGGACAAAGCTGTGGATCAGGTCACCTTATGTTAGTGCGGAGGCCACGCACGTTGGCAGATAGGACTGTCAACTGGTGATGAGACCTCGGTGACTCAGTCATTCTAGCTAAGTTGTTGGTTGCTGAGGCCACTCTGTTGGACAAGATTGGGCAACCACTGCCACCCATGTGGTTGGCACCAGGGAGTAGGCTGACGCACGGTAGGGGTTAGTCCCGGCGCGGGAAGTAGATAGGCGGGGACAGTCTGCCTGGCTTCAGCGATTACCCTTCTGAGAAGTTACTTTTGCCTCAACTCTGCCACTCTCAAGTGGCACTCCTCAATTGTGTAGCCACGTCGGGAGCAGTACTCACATACGACATTTTTTCTATGGAGTCTAGGAGCGGTGCACTGCCGTTGGGTGGCCTGGGTGCGTCTGGAGCTGCCTTGCCTTGGAGGGTGACGAGAGGAGGTGGAGAGGGGGGGACGCGAGGAACGGATAGTAGTGTTAGGAGGGTTTTGCTCTCTCTCCTGCTGTCCTCTCTTATTTGCCCCTCGCCTCCCTTGTTGCCGATTTGGTGTTTCCTCCTGGGCTTTTTCGCTAGCTCTGGTCCTAGCACCACCTGCGTCACCTCTCTTTCTGCCTCTAGCGAAGCGTGGAGGGCGACGGTTGTTGTTGCTGCTACTGTTGTCTCTTTCTTGGTTGCTGGTTGGAGCTGTGGGCTCACTGTTGTTAGAGGTAGAGATGATGGTGGTAGTGGCGGTGGCTTTGTCGTTGTCCAGCCGTTACCGTCACTGCTGCTTGTGCCTTCTTCAGGGGGTGAAGGAGTGCAGGCACTGGTTCGTTAAGTATGAGTGGCTTCCCTGATGACCACCACCAGTTTCGCCAAGAGGGGGAGTGAAAGCACACGTTTTCCCAGTCTTTGTCTATTTTACTGGGCAGTGCGCTCGTCGCCCGGTTGCTGGTCTGTGGGCTTTCCTCTCGTTCGTCTGCCGACTCAGGCGTTTCTAGCAGGCTCAAGGTTTCTATTAGTGCTACTTTTTTATGCAGAAGCTTTGTGTTCTCCCTGTATCTTTTATAGCTTAGTTTTACAGCTTGAGCTTCTCTCCGGAGCTGCACAAGTTGCTTGGCTAGCTCCTCTTTGCTAGAGGAATGGACGAGGTGCTCATTTTTTTCTTCCTCAATCTCTTCCATTTCTCCTGCACGTTAGACTGCGCGTCAGGCTACGGGTCAGGCTGGTCCTCTCCTCTAGGCTCCTCGGTGTTCTCATTGCTTGGCTGCTGGACCTCTGGGTCAGTGGACGTGATGGCCACGTAGGTAACAGGCCGAGAGAAACCTCGTGCTCGCCTTAATTCCGCTGTGTTGAGGCAGCAGAACACGGCGTCTGAGAAGCACTCAC